>NC_092079.1:6737374-7037374 GCF_039877785.1 Chaetodon trifascialis | reverse complement strand
TGGACAACAGGACGCTTACAGTACGTCTCATGAGGACAAACTTTATTCAACACAGCGCCTGGCGGTCATTCATTCCAACATCTGTTAACATTAGCATGTCATCCTCCAGTACATCAGTGTTTTCTGTGAGCTCACACTCAGTCACTGCTGACACATTAGAGGCAGGCACTTTGAAAACTTAACTATTTCATTTTATTTTCACGCCCCCCCCCCCGCCCGGCCCCCGAGCACCAATGTGTCTCCAGATCAGGTGAACAACCTCGTTTCATCCACAGCGTCACTTGGTCGCACGCAGAGGGAGACAGTGCTGAGGCTTGGCTGGCTGAGGGACGCCGCTGCCGCCTTCTGTGTGCACAGGATCCACGCTAGGCAACGGTCCAGCTGTGTGTGTGTGTGTGTGTGTGTGTGTGTGTGTGTGTGTGTGTGTGTGTGTGTGTGTGTGTTTACTGCCACACTCTTAATGCTGCGTTAAATGAAGTTTATGAAGAACAAAAGCTCAAAATGAATCGACTCGTTTCTGTGGCCGTATCAGTGAGAGCGGCCGAGACCTCTGAACCCTGACGCTCGCTCTCCTGTGAATGAGCTTTCAAACACACATTCGTGCACATTTGACACATCGGGACATGAGGACATCTGAACCACTGTCCTCTGACTGGAGCCTGTGGGCTGAAGTGCCAGTCACACAAAAATGAGGAGAAAAAAAAAAGGCCGAGGACAAAACGCTGCGTTTGCTGTCAGGACGCTCCACATGCTGAGACGCTCCGACTGATGAAAAATACAGTGAAAAACAGTAAAACTAGCAAAAAAAATAAAAAACAGGCTTTTTCCCCCTTTTCTGTCACTGTGACTTTAAAAACATGACTCGGTGTAAATTAAATAATTAATTCTACTAAAACACTATTTTCTAAAGCTACTTCCTGCCTCTAAATGAGAAAACTTCACAGGAAACATGTCACACACTTCTGCCTTTGCGACTCATGCGCGTACCTTCCTCTGGACGGCCCGGTGGCCGTGTTGAACAGCTGACTCCACTGATCACCACGGTGATGGACTCGCCCTCCTCCTCCATCACCTCCAGGACATCCTCAAGTCTCAGAGTCTCTTCTCCCTGGACACACACCACACGTCAAGTCTTGATCCGGTCCCGGCCTGGGAGACGGCAGCACGCTGTCCTCGGGGTCGGACCTGAGACTCCAGTGAGAGAAGTGAGGAGTGAGAGACACAAGAGGACACCGCAGGTTGTCCACAAAAAGTCTTCCCGCTGCTCTCGGCACTAAAAACATTTTCTTTGATTTAAGACATTTCTGTTGCTTTTGATCAAACTGTGCTGCTGCTCTGCTCTCAGACAGAAGAAATCAAAGAAAGAAAAAGTTTTCAGCTCAAAAATGATGAAATTTAACAAACCAATAAATTACTGATAACTGATTTATCAGTTTGACTCATTCTTTAATTCACAATTCTCTGATTCCACTTTCTTTAAGTTCTTTCTTTGAGTTTCCACATCTTATTGACCCACAGAGCTGCTAATGAAAGACACAGAAGACGCTCTGGAGCTGATCCGCCATCTTGGTTTGACACATTTCTGCTGCACTTCCGCCGGCTGACCGCAGGGTGGCAGCGTGTGGACGAGCACGGTCAAAGAAATGAAGCTGCTGAATGAACTGTGAATTCACCTCCACATAAATACGTGTTTTTCCTCCATAATATTCAGCAAAAATGCATTTGTTGGTTAGATTTTGTATCATTATATGATTCTGGACATTAAACACTGAATGTCAGCTGAATGTGTGGAGTGCAAAGTGTAAAATGAGAAATACTCAAAGTACTATTACCTCTAAATTGTCCTTAAACACAGTATTTGTGGCCTGGAAATGATTTTCGACTACTTGACTTAAACGTATCTTCTACTCTTGACATCTTCCACGGCAGGTACAATCGACACAACAAACTGACGTGATTCAGGTGACTCGCCACCAGGTCTCACGGTCCACACGTCAGTAACGCTCTGACTGACTCGTATTTGGTCCAAAACGTGACATTAACCCACAGAAACAGGTTTTATCTTTTCTAAAAAGCTGACAGACTCCTAATTATCCGTCTTACCTCCACTGAAGCTCCACAGTTTGCACAGGTGTTCCAATCAGCTCTGTGCTGTCCACACACGCCTCATTACTGCCACCTGCTGGACTGGAGCAGACTCACAGTGACAAAAGGTGACCAAACACATAGACCTGCTGACTTAATTAATGATTAAATATTAAATATATGAAATATATTATTCTGACAGAAAACAATACCACACACGTGAGGATTACTTTTTCCCCTGATTATCATAGGGAAGTATCGCTCATTGTTTTATGACTTATTACTTCTTAGAACATGAGCGCAGGCGTCAGACTTGATCTACCTGTGATGAGCTGATGGTCGTCAGAGTGGAGGAGGTGCAGGAGGGAGTCCGCTCAGGCTGGTTTCCTCACCTACAAAACATTTATTTGTTTTGGATCACATCTTCACATTTTTCTGTGTTAATCATTTCATTTAAACCAACAAAGAATCACATCTTCCAGGTGAACAGTCACAAAAACAGACATTATCACATATTTCTCACATAATTTGTGTTCATGTCAAAGCCTTTGGATGTTCTGTTGTGGTAAATGCTCGTGACTTTAGTCACTTATTATGTGGAAGCCTAAGCACACGTGAAGAAATGATGTCAGTGCTGCACATGAGCATCTAAATAAAAGGAAACATCATCGAGCTCCATAAGTGGCCTTGGAGCTGGTGGACAGCAGCTGTCTTTCAGCCAATACAGTATCACTTAATCTGGATTTTAAATCCTGTTTTCAAGCTTTTATTGTCTTACTTCATGTATGAGTTTACATGTAAAAGTACTGCATTCAAAATTTGTCTGGACTATAAGAATCTAAATATACTTAAAATACCAAAAGCTAAACTACTCATGATGCAGAACCAGCCATTGGAATAATACACAGTGCATGGATTATATTCATTGATGCATTAATCAGGTCATGACTGCTATGTTGCAACTGATTTAAAAAAAAAATCAAAATAAATCAAGCAAAGATCAAATACCTAAAATCTGTCCTCAAATACAGCACTTGAATACATGTACTCCATTACATTACACCACTGTACTAAACTAAACTCTGCTTAATCTGGCATCAATTTACCACTAACTAATTACTATGTGTACTTCGTGTATTATCTCCACTTCCTGTACGCAGGGGGGAGACACTCGGGGGTCAACAGGGGCCTCCAGCTCATGTTAGACCCTCACACAACTGCTTTAGCTCCAAAAACACAAACACAGACTTAGCTGCGCATCAAAAGATGACTAATTAATTGTTATATCAATAAAGGAGACGCTAAAGCTAACGCTGCTAGCTAGCATCATTAGTGAGCTCGTTAGCTTCACCTTCAGCCACAGGTGCGTTAATCATCGCTTGCTCTCCAGAAACATCTCCAGCGTCTTTCTGGCTTCCTAATGAACTTTTCCTCTGTGTTAAAGAAACAAAGCCACCGCTCAAACACCGTTTTTAATCTGTCTTCTCTCCTGTTCTTCCTACTCCGTTTTCTCTGCCGTCTCGAGCGGCGCGGCCACCAGGCAAACTCTACGGGACGAATGTGATTGGTCAATGAATCGAGGCCACGTGGCAACGGCTGCTGATTGGTGGAAGTGACACTCACTTGGTCTGGCTGGACACCAACATCGTGCAAAGACGTTGCTAGCACTTCAGGGACGCAGAGCAAATAATTACCTGCCGTGAGTACAAAAACACACCTACACATTAAATTACATGAAATCTAGTCTCTGATCATCAAATAAGTGGTAGAAATCTGAGTAACTGGACGAGTCCTCAGGCAGGGGCTGATGGGATTTACTGACTGAAATCAGGAGTGGAGGAAATAAAAGTACATAATATATAAATATACTTCATAACAAGTAAAAGTCCTGCACTGACACCTGCATGTTTTTTCTGTGAAGGTTTGAGCTAGATTAGTATTAAAGGACATTTGTCCAGTCTGTCCCTAAACAGCACTGACATGTCCACATGTGGACACTGAAAGCTGAGGATAATATGAGGCTTCGGCACAAATCCAGCGGGGACCTTCCGAAAGTCTCTTTATGATGACCTCGACACTTTAGTTTGTTGTCTGTCAATTGCAGTAAAATCTGCTCAGAAATCAGTCCATTGAGTCCTGCTTTGGTCTGAGATTAGATGGAAAAATGAGTCCTGAGCTGTCCTCCTTCAGCCTGAGCAACAGGACCAGACAGGAGTGGGTCGTCTTTTTGAAGTTTTTCCTTCTTCATTTGGACACCGGCCTTCAAAAATCACACACTTCCGAGACCTCTGAACAGTCCTCCCTCGTGGCAACAACAATGGTGCAGAGCAGCTTGGCTGGGACGCTGGGACACTGGGACACAGATTTTCAACTGGGAGTTGATGCAAAGGCTCCAAATGAGAGCGGAGGTGCATCCGCCGACTGTCACTCTCTAAAGGGGCAGCTGGAGTCTCCGCTGTGCTGCCTGGCCCAAATATAGTAAAGACCATTTTCTCATATCAACTCTGGACAATGTCAACAGAATCGTGTCTACTAAATGTTTACAATCACCCTTTCACACAGACACAAGACTCCTCAGCAGCGCCCAAGTAGAGCATGCAGGACGATGACAACAACTCATCCATAATGATCCTTCTGCCATGGAAACGGTGCTGCTACATCTGTACAGGTGGACACATTTCTACCATCATAGAGTAAAAACAGTCACATTGCCCTGCCCTAGTAAAAAACCAATGGGGAGATTATAAATAATACAACATTTTCTGTTGAAATAAACTATTCTAGCCACCACAACTAATGCTTAAAGAAAGATTTAGAGGTTACGGACTGTATAAAGTCTGCACGACACCAGATAATGCTTTAAAGATGTAACCGACATGGATGAATAATCAGCTCCATCAACAAAAAGGACAGAGGTTGGACTTCCTGTTCCGGGAGCTGCTGATCCAGTTTAACCATAGAATAATCCAGTCAGGTCCCTGTTCGTTCATCACCACCAAACACGGCTGAAACACCTGTGCATCTAACACCTCAGCATTCACTGTAGCTAACAGACTGTACACAACATGGAGACAAATCAACAATGTCCAAAATGACTCAGAGGGACACTACGGTCCAAAATCATTCTGATTATCGCACCTGACGAACACCTCATGAGTGAAACTACAAACCAAACATGGGTTCATTTAAACAAAACAGCAATACTTTGAATCAGAGGCAACCAGGAGCAGCACACACGCAACAACCAGTAAACTGCGCGTACCTTTCCCACATTAAAAACTTTCTTAAACTATTTCTAACTTCGTGTGAGCACCGTGTTTAACGGAGGCTGCCACTTCTTCCCTCCTGCCGCTCGCAACCTGTTGGCTGGTTGACAGGTGGCGTTGATTACCGCTGACAGCAATGGTTGGAAAACTAAACAAAAACATTAGAAAAGCCATGTTTTCCTCCTCTCAATAAACTATAACTTTCTCCCCGTATCGTTCGGCTGAATTTGACCGATGTGTCGTTTGTTTATTCGCCGCGAACACTGCTACTGCACTGCATGGACGTTAGCATAGATGCTATTTAAGCTAGCAAGCAACGGACGCTGTGTGCGTGTGTGTGGCCGTTGAGCCACCGACTGACCTCATGATCACGACGAACTTCTCCACGTCTTTCTGTTGTTTTCCTTCTGTTGTTTTTCTCCACAATTCGTTAGAAAACAGGTTCTAGCAGAGCCACCAGGACACGCGCCATTTTCCGCTCAAACCGAAACGTTTGCGTCGACCGTCGACCACGCCCCCCGTTTTTTTTTTTTTTTTACCCTGATTATACACAATTGTTTAAATTTTGTCATATATCATTTTATTTTTATTGTCGTTTTGATTATTATTGTTATTATCATCATCATTCAGATTCTGCTTGTTGTTATCAGTGTTTTTAATAACATTTTAGCCGGTGGTGGTCTTTGGTAGCATAACTCCTTGCCTTTGTCTCTCCGCTCCTGCGGGGGACGACGATCACCAGCAACGGGCAGGATTCAAACTGGACTCTTCATCATCTGCCGCTCCTCACTCGCAGCTCTTCGCACCATGCCACCGGATCCTCTTCACTCTGAATTCTGCTCTTCAATTAGCACTAATGCCATTAGAGCAGTATTAGCATAGCGTTTATCAGCTAGCAGAAATGTACTAATGAACTCTTCTTCCGCTTTTGTATAACTTCAAATATGACTCCGACTCACATTGTGTTCATCGAGGTGAACTTTATTTGAAAGTGTACAATTGCACAATTTGACTGGAGGAGAGAACACCCACGCCGTTCCCACTAGACAGGCTGATGGACATGAAACCTCTGCTGAAAAAAGTCATATTCTATTGGTTTCTAATGGTTCCTGGTGGTTTTGTAATGGTTTCTAATGGAATCTAATGGCTACTTATGTTTTCCTAATGGTTCGGTTTGTTATTCTAATGGGATTCTATTATCTCCTACACAAATCTACAGGACTTTAACTGGTCCCTACTAATGGTTCCTACAGAAGTCTTAATGGTTCCTACAGAAGTCTTAATGGATCCTACAGGCGTTTCTGTTAATAAAAGTTCAGTTGACTCATCGAAAGTTTTGCAGTTTTATGATGAAATATGACATTTTTCAGATCAAACTATTGAACAGAAACTTTAAATAAAGACCAAACGGACCAACTTGATGATTTAAATGCAGCTTGGTTCAATAATTCAGCACCAACAAACGACTCAGTGATTTCAGCTGTGATTGAATGAAATCAGTTTACAGTAACGTTTAGATGAAATGGAACAAAAATTCATCTGATTTCATGAACGTGATTAAAGAGGAATAGACTCACCGTGTGTTCAGGAGGCTGAAAGTGATGATGGAACGTCTGACTGAGTTTAAAGTGAGAGAATCAGCTGATCACATGATGAACATCCTCACGACAACAACAGCAACAACAACACACTGATGCACAAAAAACAACACATACCGACACACACCAACACACAACCTTTAAAACACACAGAGGAAGAAACACAACATTTGACAATAAAATCACACAATTTAGAAGATAAAATGTACAAAAAGTCATAATTTAAGAAGAAAAAGTGACATATTTTAAATGTTTGGAGGACAGTCACACCACAATACACAACACACAGAAATGCACACAGAAACACACAGACTCAGTACGACACTGCAGTAAAATGGTGAAAATTTGAAATATTTGGTGGAAAACATTGAGAGAAGGTTGAATTTTAGAGGATGTTTTTGAATATTAAGCAGAGACTTTGCAGGAAAAGCAGCGTTTGTTCGTGTGTTTCCTCTCAACGTTAACAGTTCGTCGTGTCTTCGATGTGAAATCTGGATCTGTGGTGGTTTCGTTCATCCGACTCACTTTGATTCCTCATGGTCACGTGGGCTCCCTCCTCTTCATCAGTGGGATGATGCACACGACAATCTACACAGTTTCGTGAAGGTGTCGGCGACTCAAAACCTGATAGGACAAAACACTTTCACTGAACTAAAGAGAGCAGCTTCATCTCAGTCTGCGGTTTGGCTTTTTGTGACACTGTGGCCAAAAGTATGTGGACGGTTGAACTTTCACTCAATGTGTGATTAATGTGATTGTGACACTGTGTTCATGACCGTGCTGCCACATCAACGTCCAGTCTTCTGCGCTCAGCCTTTGCAGCAGATATCGAAGCTGCTGTTTGATCCCAAACGCACACCAGAGAATCACTGAGGTCCAACGCTGATGTCGGCGATCAGGTCTGGCTCACAGTCGGCGCTCCGGTTAATCCCAAAGGTGTCAGATGTGGTTCCAGTCACGGCTCTGTGAAGACCCGCTGAGTTCTTCGACACCAAACTGGAAAAACCATTTCTTTATGGACGTCAGCATCCAGAAACGTTTCTCCTGATCTTTCAGCTGAGTCCGGTCAGCAGTCCTGACCTGAAGAAAGACCATAAAACACTCACGGCAACATTCAGCTTTGACTGGAACAAGATCCACAATTGAAATCAACACACAGCTGAAGGTTCAAGTCAACAGTGTTTCCACACTTTAATGATCACAGCGTCCATCTTTAAAGGACTGGAAGTGGAAGAAGTTTACAAAGTAAATGAGAAATCTTTTCAATCCTTTTCAACAAATTCATTGATCAATTTATTCCAATAACCTGAAAGACTGATGTGACTGAGATCCTGCACAGACTCAACTGATCTGTTCAGCAGTGTTTCTCTAACAGGAGGAGACTGTCCCTCCTACAGAGGACACAGAGACACTGAGGAAGCAGAACTGAACCTGGACCAGAACCCAAAGCCAGGATAAAGAGGTTCAGTGAATGTGGTGTTGAAGGTGTGGAGGTGGATCAGTGAGTCAGAGGAGACTCTGTAGAAGGACAGAGTGCCAGCAGGACAGTCCACATACACTCCTACTCTGTGAGAGACAGAGGAGGAGGACGAGAAGGAGGAGGAGGAGGAGGACATTATTCTCTTATTGTGACGGACAGAGTAGCGACCATCAGAGCAGGAAAGACTCCAGGACTGATCATTCATTCCAAACAAACACTCTGTCCTGTCTCCTTTCCTTCTGATTCTTCTGTAACTCACTGATACATAAACTTCTCCTCTCCGCTCGACCTCTCAGTAACAGCGACCAGTCAGACCAGTTGAACACAGCAGCTGAGGCCAGTGGTCAAACCTGCCTGGATGATCAGGATATGACTGAGGCTCCTTCACATGTGTCATCATCCTGTTGTTGTCAGACAGTTTGATGCTTCTGTTCACTGTGTTTGTCTCCAGTTTGAGTTCACAGGAATCTGATGGAGAGAAGAAGAAAACAGCTGCAGTTATTGATCGATCAGCTGTTGATTGATGGACAGTTTGATGATGATGTGAATGAGTGATGTCACAGTTGAGAGATGGCTGAATGTGCTCTGCTTTGTTGTCATCAGTCAAATGAAAGACACACTTACACTTCCTCAGACCTGGTCTCAACCATCGCACTCCAGCAGGCTCCACCCTGAAAGGAGGAGGAAGGTCAGAGCAGCACCTCCTCTTTCAGCACGCAAACATGGACGTTACATTACTCTCATACACACAAACACAACATGTTGATCCGGCCTGCTTCTCCCTGCTGCCCCTAAACCTCTTCAGCTCTGCTCAGACACTGACAGTGACACTGATTCTCTCTCATCATTAAATCTGCCTTCATCAGCTCATTTCCTCATTTCAATCTGTTGCTGACTTCTATTCTGAGCTGCTTCACTCACTGATCGCTCTCTTGCTCTCCCACCTGTGATGATTAATAATCAGTCTGACGTTGTCTTCACTCAACAAACCAACAGAGCTTTAATCATTTATTATTGGACGCGGTTGTCCTCGTCATGTCCCACATGTGACCGTGCTTCATGTGTTCGTTACAAGTGTGAAAACTGTCAATGAATTCAATATCTGAGACAGTCATCGTGACTCTGCTGTGTGGAAATCTTTTCATGTCAAACTTTCTGAAGTTCACCAGAACAAGAAGAGCCACCTGATGTCTGCACATGGAAATATTTACAAGCCATGTTTGCTGTGAAGACCATGTTCAGTCCAATTGTTGTCCACTGATGAAGGAACAGTCCAACATTTTGAGAAAAACACTTGAATGAAGCGTCTCAAAAGTCCTGCTCTGTCCTGTGGTTGTCAGGTTCCAGCAGTTTGAACTAAATACAACTGCTTTGGACTTATTGGAAGCTTGTTTTTATGTCTTTGAGGACAAAAAGGACATTTGTCACACTGACAGACAGTTCTTTGACCATGCAGAGATCTGTCCAAACTGCATTAATGATGACCAACAGGTCATCATCACGTTTGTTCCTGGAGATGTTCTCCTCGAGGCCTCCGACACAAATGTGTCCTTTTCATGTTCAACCGGTGTTTATGTTGTGATCAAAGGACAAAGGTTTCCTACGTGTGTGACTGTTCGTGTCTCACTCACGTCCACCGTCAACCAAAAAGACAGACAACATGTTTCCAGCTCTTCCTCCACTTCAACACTGACTGACTGTGGCTGCAGCAGCCTCTTCATACCTGAGAGTGTCCAGTCTGCAGCGAGGATCCTCCAGTCCAGCCGACAGCAGCTTCACTCCTGAGTCTCCTGGATGATTGTAGCTCAGGTCCAGCTCTCTCAGATGGGAGGGGTTGGAGGTCAGAGATGAGGCCAGAGAAGCACAGCCTTCCTCTGTGATCAGACAGCCTGACAGCCTGAAAACACACACGACACACATGGAAGATCATCTGAAGGTCCTGCTGTGTCTGTCAAACCATTGCTCTCAAAATGCAGAGATCTGATAGGCTGACCAGCATCACATGGGAGGATTTACAACACATAATAATTCTCCACAGTTTCTGTATTTCAGGTCAACGACTTCACGCTAGACACTTCGATTCCTGAGGTCCTCGGCGACACCTTTGTGCTAATTAATCATGACTGAATAAGGAACAAAGTGACGTCCACTAATCAAAGTCACATGACAACAAAACATAAACGAGGATTTCCATCTCAGCCAGACTTCATTAATAAAAAGTACATTGAGAGAAAAAAATCTGCCAATCGATGAATGTCTGTGTCAAATGTGTGGACTTCTGAGGTTAAAGAAAGACGTCAACGCTTTTACAGCAAACAGTAACTTGACCTGACCTGAGACTTTCCAGTGCACAGTGTGGACTCTCTAATCCAGCACACAGCAGCTTCACTCCTGAATCCTGCAGGTTGTTGTTACTCAGGTCCAGCTCTCTCAGACTGGAGGACCGGGATCTGATGACCACGGACAGAGCTTCACAGCTTCTCTCTGAGAGGTTACAGCCACTCAGTCTGAAGAACAAGAAGAAAAAGAACATTTATTTTAAAATGTTGAGTCTCTTCTCAGCATGTGTTCAAATCTTTGCTGTTCCATCGTAAACATGTAGATGTGACAATAAATCATCAGTGAAACACGAATAAAAATACATCCAGAATCACAAATTTCCTATCTTTGTGAGTGACACTGAAGTTTCAAGCTACAAGTTGACTGAGCTGGTAGGAAATAATTCAATGAGCATCTCCCATCATCCATCCATCCATCCATCCATCCATCCATCCATCCATCCATCCATCCATCCATTTTCTAGACCGCCTATCCCTTTCGGGGTTGCGGGGGGGCTGGAGTCTATCCCAGCTGTCAACGGGCGAGAGGCGGGGTACACCTTGGACCGGTCACCGGTTGATCGCAGGTCAACACACAAGACAAACAACCATTCACACTCACACTCACACTCACACCTAGGGGCAATATTACAGTCACCAATTCACCCAATGAGCATGTGTTTGGTCTGTGGGAGGAAGCCGGACTGCCTGGAGAGAACCCACGCATGCACGGAAAGAACATGCAAACTTGGCGCAGAAAGGCCCCGCCCGGGGATCGAACCGGAAACCTTCTTGCTGTGAGGCACGCGCACTACCTGCTTTGCCTGCGGTTGAGGCAGAGTAGCAGCTAGCTAGCAAAATATCACCTACAAATATCACCCTTTCCACCCTCCCACCAGACTCTGCCTCACTAGGGCAGTTGCTTTCCACACACAAAAGTCGCCATTGCATCGGGAAGTCCTCGCTGTTGGAACCTGAATGTGTCACCCTTTCTACAGACTCGGATGAGCGCGTTGATGTAAGAAACCTTGGAGAACACCGCCGCTGCCCAGGAGAGAAGCCTAACACACAAAGAGAAAAGAAACTGACCTTTAACCTCCCAGAGCAAGACATGAATGACTTATTGCTGAAACGCAATAGGTAAACGTGAGCGTTTAATCAATTTACCTTCAATTTACCTGCAGACTGGAGCTCACCATCGCTCCATTTGCTCTATTCAGACACATGATTTCAGACAGGGATATGCTCACTCACCATGGATGTTAATTGGATAGATGATTGGAATATTGGATATTTATATAACAAACATCGCTGTGATGAATTACATGAATGTACAGTGCAATATTGCTAGATTAAAGCTTTAATGCGAGAAACAGCACAACAGACTATTTGTGTATTTTCTTGTGTGCCTCCTGTGTGAATTTTATGTTGATTTAAGAAAATCTTTCTTCACCACTTTTTGTTGTAGACTCCAGATGTCCAATGCCTTTGTGAAATATGGTGTTGCTTAATGTGTGTGTGGATCTATTTCTGCCATGTTTTGCATGTCAGTGGATGCATTTTACTGACCTGCTGTGTAGAGTGGTCCGTCTCAGGCCGTGGCTGCAGTTATTTCCGGAGCGCCGGCTGTCTCGATCTGTAAATCTGAAATGAAAAATGGGGTTAAACAGTTCAAATTAGAATATCGTGGAAAAGGCTATTAATGCTTTCAAAGCTGCCAGGAGCCCCAAAGGAGGCCTCTGTATTTATGTGCATGCAGATTGGCGTAACAGCCACATTCTTTACAGTCACCTTTACAGAAACTACACGCTTAGACATTCAACAGACCTCCACACACAACAACACACTCGGAAAATACACGCACTTCAACACTACACACTTACATCCACACACGAGAACACACCTGGAAACATCTTTCCCTTTGCATACTCAAAAAGTGTGAAGTGAACCTGAATCGTTCAAACGCCTCAGCAATCGTGACAAAGCTTCACACTTGAAAAATCTTCTACATTTCCAGACGCTTGGTGAGTGTGTGCGTACCATGTCTCTGGGATTTTGTGGCCCTTCATGTGAAGACGGTGGCAGAGAAATGGCTCCTGCTGCTGCTGCTGGACGCTCACTGCACAACAGCAAATTCATTTGTGGGACCTCAAACATTGAATCATCTCCAATTTGCACAAGTAACTGGATAATGCCTCATTTTCATACTCACCTGTCGTGTCTCCCCGAGTGAAATGCGGCTAGTGTGCTAGTGGAAAGAGACTGACAACATGTAAGCTGAGGTCTTTTGACAAAACAAATGCAAAAATACATGTGAATATTGCACTGGATTGTTGTGGGGGCTGTGGGGGTCTCCTGCACAATGTTGAAAGTATATTTATTGGTTGACTTGTCCGTGCCCTGTTCAGATGCTGCTCGTCCGCACTCAGCTGCAGTCGGTGCTTTCAGAAACTCAACATTTCCCCTTCGGGATCCTCCGCACCTGAAAGAAAGCCCAGTGGAGTTCAGAACTCATGTAGACGGTGTGACTTGTTTGTTAACAGTGTTGAGATAATGCAGTGAACCCGGCCCACCTGTTCGCCCGTGGGTCCTTCGGGCACGAGCTGAGACGGCAACTCGTTTTCAGCGTTTCTCGTTCCTGGGTCGCCCCCTCTCCTCATCAGCAGCTCGACTGCTTCCACTTGACTTTTGTGATTTTGCAAAGAGTCCAGAGTCCTCAGCTCTTTAACGACAGCGTTGTGAGACAGGACGGCCACGTGCAGCGGAGTCAACCGCGGCAGAGAATTGTACACAATCACTTGCATGGATGTACCAAAGCATTTAGAACTTGTTCAAAGAAATTAGAAACTTCTTTCATGACTTTTTGATGTGCACAAGTGACACAATGAGATGAAGATTGAACAAGTAATCTGGAGAATTTCAATTCTGATCTGAGAAACGTACCAAAGCGCCTGAGAAAAGCTGGAACGGAGAAAAGTAAGTTTCAACAAGCCGAAGGTCAAAACTCAGTGACAGGCCTCAGTGTTTGATGTAAGATGTAAATTCAAGTAGAAGTGGCTAATTTTAATAACACAAATCAATATGGAATAATGGAAAAGATGTGGGTTTAATGAGTCTCTCGAGTTGGCAGACAGCAATCTGTCAATGTTTAAACGGTGTCACAACAGTCACACCTCATCCTGCTACTTCCCCAGAAGTCACGAGTGTCGATCTGCGCGCCGTGTGTCAGCAGGTCGTGGATGATGAAGTGCTGATTGGTGGCAGCTGCTATCTGAAGAGCTGTCTCTGTGTAGAGAGCACAAGAAGCCAGAGTGTCAGCGGCGCAGGAACAGCGAACAACATGAAAATCCTCATTGATTATGTGAGATGAACTTGCAGTGTTCGTACCAGTCCGTTGTGTTCTTTCAAGTCCAAGGAGCCACCTGGAGCCATTTTTGAAGCAAGCACGTAAGCCAGAGCCCGTCGGCTTTATCAGTGTGGATGGAAGACTGTCATCAACAGGCATAAAAACAGTGGAAGAAGTTTGTTTAAAAGTCAAAGTCCTGCATTCAAAATTGTACTTCAGTACAAGTACAGAAGTTTTCTTAGTTAAATATTCTATAGTATTGAAATGAAATGGAGTACATGTATAAAGTACTGTAGCATCAAGCGGAAAGAAGCAAGTACCTGAAAATTTTACTCAAGTACTTCCCACTACTGCAAATAAAACTTTAGACTCTCACTTCAAACTAAATCCCATCTCATTAAAGCAGCAGTAATATTAATCCCCAAACATCTATGAGTACTTTCACTTTTGATACTTGAACATTTTTGCCAATGACACTGAAATACTTTAAAGATTCTGAATGCAGGAATTTTACTTGCAATGGAGTATTTACAGTGTGGTATTTCTACTTTTTCTGAGGTCAAGGATCTGAGTATTTGCCGGTGGTTGTTGAACTTCCTCATTCCTTCATGTCCTGAAAGCAGCACACGCCAGAGGTGTCAAACGTTCAGGAACGAGACCGTGACGAGTTTGCGGTTTCAATGTCACGCTTTTCAAAGTGGTGAACGGTCGTGTGGATGAGCTGAATTCTAAAAACTGACCTGTATTGTTGGCGATGTTGGTCCCTATTGACAGACTCTGGCCTCCTCTGGTTTCATTCCCTCTTGGATCCAACATGTTAAAGGCTTCATGTATTGGCACCAAACTCCACTTGGATCTGAAGTGTTTCTTCTCTCACGCACCTGGAATGTCAAGCTGCTGTCAACGCAGTGCAAACAGGTGCAAGTGACTCAGTTGGGGAGAGAGGAGATGTAATGTTTCTTCAGGAAACACACCTTTCAAAAGAGGAAGATAAGAAATTAGAAAGACTGTACACGCGTCTTCCTTTCATCCCTCTGGGAGAGGTGTGGCAGTACCGGTCAACAATAACATTCCTTCACATGTTGAAAGAACTGTAGCAGACAAAGAGGGTAGATACGTACTAGTCAAAGGAAGAATAGAAAAGCTCAAAATAACACTATTTAATGTATACTGTATAAGCCTCCGGAAGAAAGCTCTGATTTTCTATCTAAAATAGTAGAATTGATCACCCTAGAAACAAAAGGGACATTGGTTGTGGGGGAAGATGTAAATCTGGTCATGAATCCAGTGTTAGATTGTCAACATAACGCCAAACATAAAGCAGAGAAGGCGTCACAAATCTTCAAAACAGCAGAACATGAGACTGGCCTAGTAGATGTTTGGAGCAGCACACAATAATAATAATAAATATTCCAGACTAGACTTCTTCTTTATATTTAAAACAGATTTAGATAAGGTATTAGACTGCCGGACTGGCACAATAGAAGTATCTGACCATGCAATGATATCAATGAAATTAAAAACAGGAATTGTAACAAGTCCAACATTATGGAGACTTAAAAATTCACTTTCGAATGATGCCGACATTAAGAATAAAATGAGGACAACAATTAAACAATGGACAGGTCTCCCCCATCACAGTGTGGGAAGGGGCTAAAGCAGTAATTCGAGGAGAGATAAGAATGTTGGCATCATATAAGGTAAAGGAAAGAGAGAGAGAGAGAGAGAGAGAGAGAGAGAGAGAGAGAGAGAGAGAGAGAGAGAGAGAGAGAAAGGAATTACAATAAACTCCAAAACGAACACAAAAAGGAAACATGTATGCAGGCTTTGAACAAAATGAAGCAAATTGAAAAAAGGTTAGATCAAGTTGAATTGGAAAACACTGAAAGAGCACTAATTTTCACAAAACCAAAACATTACGACAGCGGGCCGAAAGCACAGAAACTACAAGCGTTCCGGCTGAAAAACAAAACATAAAAGTGAATGTAAGCAAAATAAGGAACAGTCATTCTAGAAATGTGTTCGAAGGAACAGAAATAGCAAATGAATTCTTAAAACACTATAAACAGACAGAGGTTCAGGAAGCCAATAGATAGAAAAATCCAGAAATACTTGGAAAACACTGAAGTACCAGATGTTACAGAAGAAGCAAACAATCAACTAATCAAATCAATAACGGAAGAGGAGAAATGCCCAGGTAGTGATGGTTTTACTGAGGAATTTCATCCAGAATTAACAGCAATCCTCTGTAACGTGTACAACTGGCCACTAGATAATAAAGAATATGCCACAACATGGAACTCTGCAATTATTACTATTATTAATAAAGATGGAAAAGATCCAACAGACTGCGCATCATATCGACCAATTCCAATTCCTAATATCACAAACTCAGACCTGTCTAGTTTTTATCCCTAACAGACACGTAACTGATACTGTTAGAAGAACAATAAATACAATGAAATACTCCCAAAAAACAAAACAATTACTTATGTTAACACTGGATGTGGAAAACGTTTTGTGAGTGCTGTGGCCCTTTATATTTGAAGAGAAACATGCAAAAAAATTCAAATTTCATGAATAAACACTGTTAGAGTCATTTGTGCACTGCAGACAACTTGATAAATTATTAAGATTTGTGTTATTTGACCTGAGATGATGGGGCAGTAGTGAGTTTTTTAGCAGCTGTGGGCACGCAGCAAGTAACTCAGCCTGCTAATGTTAACGTCAGTGCTTCAACTCATGCACCTCTCTCTCTGCGAGAGAGATGTTCCAATATTCTATGGAGAGCCGCTCAGCTACCATTCATTTATAAGAGCATTTGAACAAACTATTGAGAGTAAGACTGCAAAGCGACAGGACAGGTTAGACCTGCAGCAGTTCACAAGTGGAGAACCTCGCAACCCAGTTCCTAGCTGTGAACACACGAGGCCAGATGAAGGTTATAAAGAAGCAAGGAGGCTTCTCCGACAGCACTATGGGGACGAGCTGAGAATAGCCACAGCTTTCGTGAATAAAGCTCCTGAATAGCCACAGAGAAAGACAGAAGACAGGAAAGCTTTACATGCATATGCTTTATTTCTGATAGGATGTCGAAACACCATGAATGACGTGGAGTTCATGGACGAGATGGACAACCTAACGGTGGTGCTCAACAGCCACAACAGAAGCAGCAGGGTCCAGACAAACCAGCTGACGCCTTTCAAGGTCCCTGCATTTACTGTAAAAAGAGCGACGCTTTAGAGGTCTGTGAGAAGATAAAGGAACAGACTCCCAAGGACAGAATCAGGCTTCTAATAAGTAAAGGACCCACACCAGGTCATCTGAGCAAGGATTGTCGCAAGAGGATGCAATGCAAGGAGTGTTCAGGAAAACACCCAAGTATCTTGAATGTCACAAAGGATGCTCCAGCCTTGCCAGAAAGGGATGAAAATAAGACACACAGAAGTCACTAGCAAGGTGACTAAGTGCCTTTGTAGAGGCGGAGAATGAAAGCAGTAGAGATACTGGGGCAGGTAACAGGGAAACTATTCTCCCCATAGTTCCAGTGAAGATTAAGTCTAAAAGAAGTAACCAAATAATGTAGGTCTTTGCATTTTGAGACTTAGGAAGCACGGCAACCTTCTGCACTAACCAGGTTGTGCAGCAGCTTAATCTGCGAGGAAGAAAAGCAGAGGTCCTACTCACGACCGTAAGATCTGAGAAAAGGGTGAGCGCTCATGTTCTCTTAGATTTAGAAGTGTGTGGCTTGGAAGAGGAGAACCACATTGATCTTCCACAGGTGTTCACTCAACCAAGTATACCAGTGAAAAAGGACAACATACCTCTGCAGAGAGATGTAGACCAGTGGCCTTACCTTCAGGAAGTTCGTATTCTTTGACACTGAAGCAGAAGTTGGCTTGCTTGTAGGCGCTGACGTCTATAAAGCCACGGAACCTCGGCAGATAATAAACAGTAGAGATGATGGGCCGTATGCAGTAAGGACATCCCTTGGATGGGTTATCAACGGCCCGCTCAGAGGCTCTACTACGGTTAACCAAAACATCATGAGTCACTCTGCAAATCACATTTCCGTGTCCTGTGTGGAAAATCTGTTGACTCAGTTGTACCATGCCAACTTCCCAGACAGAGGATACAGTATGATGACAAGTCTGAGATGTCACAAGCAGACCGTCAGTTCCTCGACTCAGTGAAAAAAATAACACGGATAGTTGATGGTCACTACTGCATCGGACTACCATTGAAAGACATGAAAATGCCTGACAACAGACCTCTATCTAAGCAGCATCTTACAAGCCTCAAGAGGAAGTTTCACAGGGACCCTGACTTCCACGAGGAATATGACAGGTTCATGAGAGAGCTGTTAAACAAGGGGTACGCCACCAGGGTACCGGAAGAAGCGCTGAGAGTCTGCTGCAGAATGAAAACTGGATGCAGGGACCAGAGATCCTGTTAAGACTGGCCAGCACGCCCAGACCAGCTCATTCACTCACGAAGAAAATGATGCAGAGGTCAAAAGATCAGCCCAAGTGTCTCTGATACAAGCAGATGAGAGGTCGGATACAATGACTCATCACTTTTCAAGCTGGTACAAACTCAAGAAAGCAACGGTGAGAGACAGAAAAGAAAAGAGCTTCAAGATGAAATCTGTAACAGTGAAAACAACTCATCTAAAGCAGAGTCATTGCTCCAGCAAAGGAAGCTCAAGTACAAACAAAGCTTTGAAAAACAAACGCTCATGACAGAAGATCTTGACAAGGCAGAGTTGGAGTTAATTCGCCTGCGTCAGAAAGGGAAAATATGCAGAGGAGCTCAAAGCCCTGCAAGAAGAGAAAGATCACGTAAGGAAAGATAGTCATATCTTTAAGTTGGATCCACATTTGAAAGATGGAGTACTCAGAGTAGGAGGACGGTTAAGTCGAGCTGCGATGCCGACGGATGCCAAGCTCATCCTCCGTCAAATACATGAAGAGACAGGACACTCAGGCAGAAATGACATTCTCACAAGACAAGATTACATGCTAAGGCAGGTGAGCAAAAAAGGGCAAATTTGCCAGAAGATCGGTTGTTGCCAGATAAGCCACCCTTCACAAACACCACCGTGGATTTCTTAGGCCCATTTGAGGTCAGTAGAGGTCGTGGCAGAGCGAAAAGATATGTTGTGCTTTTCGCATGTTCAACCAGTAGAGCAGTTCACATAGAGGTAGCACACTCACTTAACACCAGCTCATGTACGCCGCTTTTTAAGCAGAAGAGAAGAGTCCCGTTAAAACAGCGGATATTGGATGATGAAGGACTGCAGACACTCTTATGTGAAGTAGAAAGCATCATAAATGACAGGCCCATAACAACGCCCTCAAATGACCCCAATGATTTGGAGGCTTTGACCCCAAACCATCTGCTACTGATGAGAACACAGCCAAATATTCCACCAGGTGTCTTCTCAAAGGATGATCTCTATGTGTCTTGCCGTTGGAGACATGCAATATATGGCGCAGGTGGACACAAGAGTACCTACCCCTCTTACAGAAAAGACAAAAAAAAACAACGAGAAGGAATTTCAATGTGGGAGACGTCCTCATCGTAGAATTATATAAATAAATATAAATATATATATCCAGGCCCAACCAAATATCAACATAGACATTGCTTTGGGGAGGATTTGCTTCTTTATCTGCACTCTATATAAATTTATCAACTATATAATTCATGTCTGGGAGTTGCGTTCAAATGAACTGGTACGAAAAATATAAACAGACAAGAATATTTGTTACTTGTTTGTATTTTCATTATAATTATTACTTTTATTAGTCTACTTGTGAAGATTATGAATGGACTCCTTAATTTTACTCTCCAGATGGAAACTATAAGCTATTTTTTGGCTCGTTTGTTTGTTTTGTCTTTTATTTATCCTTGTTGTTTTGTCTTTTCTTTGCACATGACATCTACATTAATGTTTATTAATTCATGTTTATACATATTATGTTAACAATAACACTGAAACTTCAAAATAAATAATATAAAAAAATGAATCGGCACAAAGCTGGATCAACTGAATTTTAATAAAACAGAAGGACTACACTACAGCCACAGGATACGGCGGTTGTGCATCTCTCATAGCTGCTTTTTTTCCAGTTTCTAAAAGCAGGTGCTGAAACAATAACAGTGTCATCATGACATTCATTCAAGCCTGAAGCTCCGTCTTCTGTCCCCCATCAAAGCGGCTGGGAATATACTCAAGGCGGGCTGCACTGGTCCGTCATCGTTGGACTTGCTGATATCTGTAGAAAGACGTACAGCAAACAAAGGGCGCAGCTACAACATTTATTGACTGATGCAGGTATATCTGCATGTATTTCAAAATGTAGGCCAAGTTTTTACTTCAAAAAAGAAACGTTGGAGTCACATTAACACAAAAGAGAATTCACAGCAGAAAGCGCTATTTTAAGGACATACAGTAGGCTTAGACGTGATCACGTTTGTTAACATATCGACAGCAGACATTTCCAAATTTCATTAGCAGTGAGAGGAACAACAGTAACGCGGTTATATGCAAGGACAACAAGTCACTTACGACATGAAATTGTTTCGCTTACCTCCGATTCTTGCAACTGGAGAAATCGTTGCTCCTCTCGACAAGACTCGTTGCTGAGCTCTCCCTCAGTGAGCAGCACCTCACCTGACAGGCTACAATGTTTGGGTGCGCCGCTCTAATTTACCCGTGTGGAACGTTGCGTCGCATTAGTTCCGCTTTTGGCGCACGCGTCAAATCAAAATAAATGCAAAATTGCCAGGGACTTTCCCAGTCTTCTGTTGCTCCTGTCTCAACTTGTTGCTGCATCTAATTCGGAAAAAGCACTTATTTCCAACAATGAGGTCAAACATGACATTTATTGTATTGTGACTCAAGTACCTGAAATCTGCTCTTCAGATGAGCACTTGGGTACTTCCTTAGATTCACAGGTGTTTGCAGGATATAAAACCGAAAACCAGCACAATTCTGAACTAAATGGGTTTATTCCTGCAGACGTGAGATGAACTCGTCCGCTCATTTGAAACAGTGCAACAGCTCAGCACATCTGGGACATCGCATTGAGGGTTCAATCCCAACATACGCTGAAAATATACGGCGCACGCACAGCGGCCACTTTATGAGCTTTCGTTGATGTCGTTAAAGGCCGTCATGTGCGTAATGTTGACAGGTGCTTCAAGCTGGCTTTAAGATGGAAAAGTGGAATTCAGATTGTGCGTGCCTAATAAAGTGACCACTAAGTGTACTCCCACAAGACAAAAATAAAAATATAAAGTGCTCTAAGAATTCCTCTGTAGCTCATAGTGGAGGGTCTCAAACAACACCTCACAAATAAGTTACACAAGCGCTCGAGGGGAACGGTGACATGACGAACAACAATTAGACTGCGGACTTCGCTTGATACGGCTGGGGAAAGATTACAGCGATGTGAAGTACAGTGGGTGGAGTTTCTGCATAAATAAGCTCAGATATTCACAGCATGTCAACAAAAACACATAGTCCATGCACATTCCTAATGAATGAATGACATTAATCTACAGTATCAATGTCCTCCTGTCTGCTGCAGAGAAAAATGCATTCAAATAAAAAAAGGAAAATACAGGAAAAGTCCCATTAGTCAGTTCAAACTCGTCCCGGATTTCCAGAATGACTCAGCAGGAGCATCTGTCTCATGAGATTCCATCAGGAAACGAGAGACAGAGAGGACGAGTGGTGGTCCAGCACGAAGAGCGTTCGTTTCCACTGTCCTCTCTGCTTTCACGCCTCCAGGAGTCGGAGTCTAGTCGTGGCCTGAAGAGAGACATTAGAAGGGTCGTCAAACACGGCGCGCCTAACGTCAGGCTGGATCATGTGACAAAACCCTGAAGGTATGCAAGATGCTGATGATATCGTGGAGCGTGAGTGGGAAAGAAGAGTGAGATCTAAACCGAATCTAATGATAATAATTACAATGAGCATAAATGCATTCGCTTCACAGAAATGACAACAAAAATGTACAGCTGCAACAGGATGACAAAGCAACAGCAAAGAATACGTTTCACCTCACTGAGGAAGGCACTGACCTGCGAGGTATTTTGCACCAATTAACATCAACATGCTGCCCATGATGTAGAACCCCAGCGGGGCGCTGCTGAAGATACTAGTTTCACCTTTCAGAGAGAGGAGACAAAAGACACCCCGATCAGCTTTATTCAAGTCAAAGGGAAAAGAACATAAAAACATGCCTCGGTCTGCCTCCATCACTGTGAAAATAATCTACATTTCATGTCAATTAAGTCACATTTACATTTTGAGTTTAGATTGTAGTGTCATGTACATATTTAGAAGTTTAAATTTGGACTGTCTTTTCTCTGAACGGAGGACAGATTCAGTGTCCTGTGGTTGCAGATTGAGCTTCGGGCATGTTCTGGTCCAGCACGTTATGAACTGCAGCATTATGGATTAATCTTAATTATCTGAATCTGAATTTGGTGTTGCCTACCGTTCCCGTTGCCAACGGGCTCTGTGGTCTCCCAGTTCATGGATTTCTGCACCGCCTTCTTCCATCGAGCGTACCGACACTCGCTCTCTGCAAAGCGCGGACATGGAGACGTTTTTACTTCTGAAGCGGCAGCTCTCGAACGCGCAACAACGCAGAGCTACTTGCTGTACCTTCGGGGTTGATCTGAGGCTCGAACTTCTCCGAGGTGACTTCGCTCAGGTCCTCTGGGCTCAGACTCCACACGCTCACCCCCTCTGCTGCTCCCGCTGCCATCGCCGCACCCAGAGCTGTGGTCTCGGGCATGGACGGTTTCACTGAAAGGAGCGACATCAGTAGAAGACATGTCACCCTGCTCCTCCTCTGTGCTCGTCCACACTCACGTTTTATCTGTTCATGCTGACTGTTTGACCTCATCTCCACCTGATCTTGTTCCACAGGATGCCAGCAGAGGGCAGTAAAGTGTAACAGTTTGTTTTATGTTCTTTGGATATATCTACTGTGCTGTAAACACATCTTTGTCATGTGCAAAGACAAACGTCTCCTCCTCTAAACATCCAGTGTCTGTGACCGTGCTGCTAAGTAAACAACCGGCGCCAGCATTTCTTCATTATGACTGTAAAGACTTATCGCTTTTGACTCCAACATCACAGAATAACGAAAACAGATGTTGACGAATGAAAGGAAATCTTACCGACGGGGATGCAGAGAATGTCCGCCTGCAGCTGCATCAGCAACCTGTTGGAGGTCATTCCTCCGTCCACCTGGAGCTGAGTTAGCGGGATGCCGCTGTCCTGATTCATGGCGTCCAGTATCTGCCGTCCATACATATATCCTCATTATGACAATAAATATCTGCATCTGATCGGACTTCGCGTTGCACGAAGCTCGTGCGCCACGCGTCAGCCCCAAATGCTTTTCTCTGATAACCGATGCGAGAAGGACCTTACCTCTCGTGTCTGGAAACAAACAGCTTCCAGCGCAGCAAATGCGAGGTGACTCTTGTTAGTAAACTGAGTTAACCCACAAATGATCCTGTGACGCAGAGAAAGATTTATTTCAGCAGGCTGTGTGAATGTTAAGAAGCGTTAACTACGTGACACAGACGCTCTCGGTCTTACCCTCTCGCACTGGGCTCCCAGTACGGTGCGTAAAGACCCGAAAACGCGGGAACAAAATAACAGCCGTAGGATGTACCGACCGATGCGGCCAACTTCTCTACACGGGGAGAGAAACGGAAATAAAAGCAAGGAAAATACAGGAGAACGTGGCCTGTATCTCTCTGAATTGTCATATCTGATTTGTCATACATACCGAGCTCCTCAGAAGATCCGATGATCCCCAGATTGTCCTGCAGCCAACGAACCACAGCTCCTGCTATGGCCACAGAGCCCTGCGACGAGTACCAGAAAAAACAAACCACCTGTGAACTGAGGAACATACGACCACACCGACCGAACTGTGCTTGGAAAATACTGTACCTCTAGCGCGTAACAGGCAGGTTTGTCTCGACCGAGTTTGTACGCCACAGTGGTGAGAAGACCGTGATCTGACATTACGGGCTGCAAAACAACAGAAACGGGAAAAACGCCACCGTTTCAACTGTATGCAGGGATGTCACTGCTTCTATGAAAACATAAATCTTTTGTGATGTACCTTTGGTCCAGTGTTTCGCAGGAGAAAGCAGCCAGTTCCATACCTGAAACACAAAATAAATCAAACATTTAGCAAACACAGACATTTGCAGAGAAGCACATTAAGAAAGCCACAGTGATGACGGGCCAACACGCAAAGCCACGTACGTGTTTTTCGCCTGCCCGTCCTGAAAACACATCTGTCCGACAAGCGCTGCGGACTGATCCCCGAGACACTGTTTTGACAGAACACCTGTCAGCAAACATCAGAGCACTGACTGCACGGAGGCGATGCTGGAAAGGAAAAACGGAGATCAACTTACCCCTGAAATGGGGATACCCGAAAGAGCTCCAGATTTCTGTTAACAGAGAAAAGTAACCGGTTTAATGCCTGAGCGGTGCATTTTAATGGTGAAGTGTTTTGTTTCTTCTCTAATTTGTTGCGTTTTTGGGTTTCAACAGCATCTTGGACATGCCTGCAGCTGCGGGATATCAAATAGGGAGATCTTATCATTTTGTCTGTTTGCTTTCATAAAGAAAAATATGCATAAATTGTCGATGAGGGCCGATTTGAAAAACAGAAATTATGCATATTTGTTGATAAAATAAGAATTTGATAGCAGTCACTCCATATGAATTACAAATACAATCAGTCATTGATGGAAAAACATCATTTTTAACTTTGCCCTGACAACAACACTGAAACCACAGGGACTTACTCATTATTTGGCTACAAGAAGCCAAATAACTTTCAATTCTACCAGTTTTTTATGATGAAGCATCCTGCAACAATGAGGGGAAACAAGGGCAAGTGTGACCCTTCAGAAATGAAAATGTCTTCACTCCGTTCTGGTTAGATCTTTCAAGACAGAAGATAAGGTTTAAAAAAATGTGCCAAAGAGTGAAGAGATTTTGGACACGTGATGGGATGTTACTGGGGACTGTGGACGGTCTGTCAGGAAAGCTGTGGGCGTCAACGACAACCGGCCGAGGAGCATGCCACGACAGAAGCAACGAGGGACGGGGACCATCCAGTACATTTCCAGGTCAGCTTGTGTGTGTGCGAGTGAGCGCCCTCGTGCTTGTGTGTTTGCTCGGTCCGAAATCAGTGAAGGCACTGGTCACAACACCGACATACCGTGACCTTTTCGTTTCATACAGAGCAACCTTAGCTTTCGTGTGGAGTTTCTGGCCACACAATGGACACAAGCCCAATATTTCCTTTCTTTTTAGCTCCGATTTTGGTCTCCACAAACTTCTGAGGGAAATATCTTGCTCTTTAGCTGCTTCACCAACCGACTAATAGCTTTGTCTGTCGTTTGGTGCTGCAGCGGGTCGTGTCTTTTGCTGAAAGCAGCTGGCTGCTGCATCTGGAAATGAAGCTCCAAGACTGAGCTCAACAGTAAAAACACAGGCTGGAAAACCAAGACAATAAGCTACAGTTGCGATAAAGCTCCATAGAGCTGAGGGAACGTGCAGAGACATAAAGTCAAGTGTTAATTAAGTGTGTCTGAATGCATCAGGAGGAAAAGCTTGAATAACAATTCAGGAACGTGGTTTGGGTCAATTATATATATATATTTTTTTTGAAATTTTAGATGTTTTTCAGGCCACATCTACATGGTGTTACTTATTCTGGCAATTTGGCAAATTTGCTCAAAATATGTTATCGTGTCAGCAGGAAAAATTAAATAAATGCCCAATCTGACCAACATCTGACCTGTTGACACTACCTTCTTCCAATCTGCTACTGAAACTTTTGCCTTCATATAAATGTTGGAAATGCACTGTGTGATGGCAAGTGATCGCTTTGGCCACGGAGAAGCGGGACGGGTCAACTTTGCGGGGTGAGGAAAGTAGTGATGGCGAGTATTACTTACCCGGCTAGAACATATTTTCTACCAGTGAGAGAAGAGAGACAATGGCACACACACAAAAAAATGCCTAAAAGAATTCCTCAGTCAACCTTCGTGCACTTCTGAAATGCACGTTAACTGAAAAAACACAAAAAACAAAACCTCTATCATCTTATTAGTGGCCTAGTCACACTAGACATGGCAATGATCATTAGGATTAATCAGCTCATATAAACACTCAAATTGAAATTTGAAATAACAGAGTTAACGGATGTATGCGTGCTTACCATGAGGCCATAGATTTCGGAAGAACTCCGCACTCTGGGCAAGATCTCCATGGGAATACCAAAATATCTGATGGGAATCGAAACAGGACGTGAATAATTAAGTCAGTTCAATCTATTTGTTATTTGCTTGCAATAAAAACGTATTCTGAAGCTATTCTGTTGCTTTAACGCATTTAAAGCAGTAAAAATGAGGCACCAAAAGCACAATTTCAGTACAAGGTCATCACAAAGTAATGCAGTTATCACTGGATCATGCTGTTTTTTCCCACTTCTTAAAGTCTTCAAATGTATAAATGACTATGGCATGAACTTCAAAATAAAAGAGTGATCTCTACAAGGGATATTTTCAAAATAAAAGGCAGCTGCCGTACTTGCAAAGTTCTGGGTCCCAGTCCATAGTGTGAATGTTGAACAGCATGGTTCTGCTGGCGTTGGTCACATCTGTGCAGTGGACTCCGCCCGACTTCCCCCCAGTCAAACACTGTTGGACAGCCACCGGAAATGCAAGCAAAAAGTCAGCGAGCTCCGTAATTGTCGCCGTCTCTCCAGAGAAAACTTCATCTGGACAACTACTGAGGCGGGAAGTCTTCACTTACCCAAATGAGCCAGGAGTCCACGGTGCCAAACATAGCGCGGTGAGACACGACGGCTTCGCGGACCTCGTCCACGTTGTCCATCAGCCAGCGAAGTTTCACCGCGCTGAAGTAAGTGCTGATCGGGAGCCCTGTTTTATGCTGCGGGATGACAGCGACGTAAACACCTCTACGAGTGCTGCTGCTTGCAATGGTTCACATGTGCGAATCAATATATATATCAATAAATATGTAGGAATAAAATATTTTCTAGTGAGATAAACACGAATTAAAAAAGACTAAACAGAGAGGAGCTCACCTTCAAGTGGTTCTTATTCCTTCCTGGAGTTTTGTTAATTAGACGTTCGACTGTTGATTGGGTCCGCAGGTCCAGCCAAACTGAACAAAAACGCAGCAGTTAGATTACAGCGACAACAAAGGAACCACAACAAACCGGCAGCAGGGAGATTCAAAGCGTTACCGATCGCATTGTAGAGGGGCTCCCCCGTCTCTTTGTCCCAAACGAGCGTGGTCTCTCTTTGGTTGGTCACTCCGATGGCTGGACAAATTCAAGCACAGATTTTCAGAGATGTTCCATCATAATGCATCCATCTATCATCTATACCGCCTATCCCTTTCGGGGTTGCGGGGGACTGGAGCCTATTCCAGCTACAATGGGCGAGAGGCGTCCATCATAATGCTTTTCTTTCAAATAGAGGAAACTGATGTGCCAGCCGCACGCCTGCACACCTTTAATGTTCGAGATGTCGATGTTGAGCTGAGTGAGTTTTTCACACGTCCGCTCCATGCACTCGTACACTGACTGCAGTATTTCTTTCGGGTCCTCCTCCACCCATCTGACAATTAGGATGGGAAAAATCACAACAAATCAGATTTACTCACTTCCAAACCATGTGTGCATCTTTCAGGGGCCGTGTTGGATGTTTTCACTTACCCTTCTTTGGGGAAGCTCTGTTTGATCTCCACCTGATGATGGCTCAGGAGTTCTGCTGTTTTGGAATTAAACACCTTCAAAGATAAAAAGAGCACAAGAGAAAGGATGTCGCTTCAGCCAGCGACACATCACTTTAGCCTTCATTCGACCGAAAGGAAGTCGACGGCGCGTGTGAACGCTGCAACCCTGCACAAAGCCTCCTTTTTAGTCCTTCACATGGATGCTGGAGGGGATTCTTGATTCCCATTTGCAATTTAGATTTTTCCAGCAGTAAAAGGGCCCAAACTGGCATCCTCTGAATCCCACACCTGCTTTAATAGACTCTCAGTGACTTTCAAGCACACACATCCAATTATTACAGCTGCTCGGGGGAGAAATAACAACTGAAAAGGAACAATATTGCAACTGGAGACGAGGCTGAACAGTACAGGCGACAATTTTAAGACAGAGCAATGCAATCCTCTGTGGAAGAGAATTTTCCACTGCATTACAACCGTGCCCTCGCTCTGAAGTTGCGCAGGGTTTTCACACACAACGCCACTGTTGCACAGCCACTATCACCATCTCACAGTACAATTATCACAGCTAAAAATACCTCTGCACATGTCCTGTGGCATTCACCAGATTCACATGAGAAGTCAAGACTCCTGCTAAAGTATTAGGATTTCAAAAACAGACTAATATTCACTGAAAAACTACAATTAAAATGATTCTTTCTATAGAAGTTTAGAGACTATAGAGGAAAAACTCACTTCAGCCATCTGTCAGCCCTGTGCTTCTGACAGTGTGAGGTGCCAATAAAACTCTGCCTCTCTGCCACACCCACAATATAAATCTAAACATCGCTTCTTTGAACGCACCACATGGAAAAACAACAACAAAATCTGGATTCATCATAACCAAAAACTATGCCACAGTTATTTTCCCAACCCACACATCAGCAAATATGCACATTTGTGGAGCTTTAATTTGTCACATTTTTGCTTTGGGAAAAAAAAAAAAAAAAAAAAAAGAGGTCTGTTTGGTAGAGAATACCAAGCTGCCTGGTTATTCAGGATGTTTGACATGAAGTCCTGCCCCTCCCCACAAGAAATACTCAACTGCTGCCCTCAGGCACTGCTGGAAACAACTAAAATATGTAGCAGCCTAGTATGTTATGATTATCATGGAGTGAAAACTTTTTTTTTTTCACTTCATCCGCCTTTTAATGAGTGTAATCCATAAATCTAGGATGCGTTGATGCCTTAATAATTGCAATATTGCAGTGTTAAATGGCGTAGTGTATGGCGGTATACCGAGCACTTCAACGTTGCATCATTAAGAGCTTTGGGTGTAATTTACGTGTTTTTTAACCAACAACACACCTCATTTAGTGTCGTTCAAACGAAAAAAACTGCGGTTACAAACCCGCATTGTGGTTTCGAGGCTACACGCTCGTTAATAAAAGGACAAGCTTAAAAATTCCCCCAAGGACACCTGACAGCTTTAACACATTAATGAGCCAGAAGTGACACGGCTAGCTAGCATGGAGGGGAGTTCCCGCTGTGCCGCTCACGTTCGTCTTACCAAAAACCGAGTGGAGCTCGTGCCCTGGTCTATGGCAGCAACCAGCGGCCCCAGCATTATCCGGTGTGAGGACGCGGCCATGGTGCCGTTCATGGGCAGCCCCGGAGCTTCAGCACCGAACTGGGTAGGAAACCGATTACTACCACCGGCTAAGCGGATCAGGATCAACCAAAGACGGGGGGCGGTGGGTCAGTCGCGGAATTCAAACGTAATGTTCGTCCTGGCCCCCGGTGATGACGTAATCAGTGGCGCTCGAGCAGTGCGAAAAAGTAAATTGGATAATATACTTTTTCTCTCTATGCTTGCCTTGACATTTTAGCAATTTGCAATCTTGTAACCCCATACTTAATTTTTCTTTTATTCGTCACATTCAGACAAATTTGTTTAATAACATATATAAACGTTTTTAACATGGCCATTGCCAGGTGAGAGTCATTTTTATTCTCTCATACATACATCACTCTCTGTCAGCGATTGCTCGTTTTCTTTGATTAGACTCTCCTTTCACATGGCAATCAATGCAATCATTTTAGTTTCCATAGGCGAACGGCAAAAAGTATGTTCCCATACCGGGAGTCGAACCCGGGCCGCCTGGGTGAAAACCAGGAATCCTAACCGCTAGACCATATGGGACGTTGAAAAGAAGACGTGATTTACAGTTTATATATACGTTCATATGACGACTGCCATTGATTTCTGTCATCAAATTTAGTTGGCATCAACAGATTTTTACAAATATATAACCTTCTACCCATTTAACTGAAAATATTGAGGTCAGCTCCTGAACTTTTTTTCATCTGCCTTGGTTTTGTGACTTCATTATTCATCATCATGATAATATATATGGTTACATATTGCATGTTCCTAAATACATTCACGTTTCATCAGATAACCACAAACTAAATAGCACTCAGTAATTACTATTACGAAGTACCATGTGTACATCTCTGCGGACAAACGTTGTATACGGTGGAAAGTGGACCATGAAAAAGAGCACATGTAATATGCCTCGTTGGGGACTGATTTCAAAACACGTAAAGCCCATTTTCCACTACATTAATAATTTTAAGGAGTTTGCGGTGTAGTTGTGAGTGCGTGAAGGATTTTGTCAGCCTGCGGTCAACTGGGATCTACTTTTCTGTTCTTTCTCTATTAGCTCACTACGGTACAACAAAATATGTGATGTTTATTTTTTATCGACCTTGTAATTCCTCATCAATATGAAAACTTTCGATTTTTTTATTTACCTATTTATTTCAATGTGTTTGTGGCGTTTTTAACATTTTTTACCTGCTTGAAGATTCGTCTCTTCGGCGACTGGCGATGGCGTCATCACCAGTGGACTGTGTTGTCATCCTAGAAATGTGGGAAGCGGTCCCCTCTTTTTTTGGTTGGTTTTAAACTCTGGGTCGTATTTAACCACTAGAACTGAAGATGTAAGTCGTGAGATCCACTCTGGGACGTGTTGTTTACGTTAAGATATAAAGCACATTCAGTTAAATAATGAACCCTGGCCAGGAATTCAGCCAGTTAGCCCGTTTAGCTGTTCATGCTAAAGGTAATCTAAATGAGTCGTGTTTGTTAGCTCACGCCAATTTTGTGTATTTTCAGGGCTGACTACTGGAAGTCACAACCAAGGAAATTCTGTCAGTACTGCAAATGCTGGATTGCGGACAATAAGCCTGTGAGTCGGCCGATAGATAGCGAACAGTTCATGTTGCTGAGGATAGCTTCCACTCATTTTACGCTAATGTTTGTTTTGCTCTGCAGAGCATTGAGTTCCACGAAAGAGGGAAAAACCACAAAGAAAATGTGGCTGCAAAAATCTCGGAGGTATTAATTTTTCTATATATGTTTTCTTTCTTTCTTTCTTTGTTCACAAGGATTGAATCACTCCACTTATCAGGAGTGAAATGCTACCATTAATTTAGTAAACTATGTGAATAATAAATGAAGTTAAAGGAGTGTTATGAATGATTGGATTTTTGATAATGGTGGGCCAGTTATCTGCACTTTACAGTTACACTTTAGAGTTTACTCATATTCATACTCCATGTCAAGTCATGAGAGTTGAATTTGATCTTCTGAATTCATGTGGTTCCCAGTCTGCTTGCTGATTCACAAACACCGATCCACATGAAACATTAGACATTATCAACAGTCATTAATGATGTTTCTCAGTGACACACACAAGCACAAGCATCTAAGAAATACTTGCTGGTCTTGGCACCCCTCTCAGGACTGGCAGGAAAGATAAGGTCCAGACATAACACTCTGACTCAAAAGCTCTCTTCTTATTGGCTACTAGTTGCTGCCACTCATCTCATGCTATCTTTCTCTCTGCAGATTAAAAAGAAGAGCCTTGACAAGGCGAAGCAGGAGGAACGTATGTCCAAAGAGTTTGCGGCGATGGAGGACGCCGCGCTGAAGGCGTATCAGGAAGATCTGAAGAGGATGGAAAGGGAATCTACAGGTAATTGGCATTTTATTGAAATACTGTGGAACGGGTGGGCTGCTCAGGAGGAGCATTTGCTCTTTGATGACATTTTAAATAATGCGTTTGTACGTTAGGGTCTGCTTCACCAAGCCAAACAACAACAACAACAACAACAACAACAAAGCCACAACCTCAGGTGAAAATTCAGGTGAGACCTCAGGTGAAGCCTCAGACGAAAAAAAAGGACAAGAAAGCGAAAGCGAGCAAGATGTCCAGTGACCAAACAGAAGTGGAGATTTGGGTTGAAGGACAGGCAGATGATGGCAACACGTACTACTACAACACAATAACTGGAGGTGAGGATGACCTGAAGGCCTCTTTGACAGAATCCCACAGTATTTTTCTACTTCTTTGTCAGATTTAATTTTTCCAGTGTGGTTGTGTGTTACGCTGTCTTTGTATTTGAAATACAGAATCTCAATGGGACAAACCAGAAGGCTTCAAGGGAGCAAGTTCAGCCTCCACACAGCCTGGACAAACTGAGGTTTAGATTTTAGTTTGTGTACATTTTAAGTTTATTGTCATTTCAAACGAGCACTTAAACATAAATATTGTGTTTGTCTCTAGAGCTCTTCAGCCTGTCCTTGGATGGAAGCTGTCAGTCCTGATGGTTACACATATTACTACAACTCAGAAACTGGAGGTTGGAAAAACTTTATACGCATCTAAAATCTTAATTACGACTGAATTCTTTTACTTCTGGATTCTGTTTCTGAGTTTTTGGAGATCCTGTCTGCTTTATCTTCCTCACCTCTCAGAGTCCAGCTGGGAGAAGCCAGCAGACTATCCTTCCAATGAGGCACCTGGATCTGGATCCAACGAGGAGGGACAGAGTCAGGAGGAGCCTTCAGCCCCTCAGCCGGAGCCCCTCTCAGGTGAAGAGGAGAGCTCCGGTGGGGCCCTGGCATCCCAGGAGGCTGAAGTGCCAGAAGAAGCCAGCCAGCAGCCCAGGGTCCCAAAGATCAGCTTCAGGGTGAGGAGTCCCGGCAGAATAAAGCAGAATTTTCACATCGGCTTGTCAAGATTCAGCAGAACAGAATTCCAGACATCGGTTTTCTTCATTTTTTGTTTTCAGAAAAGGAAAGCAGAGCCGTCAGAAAAGGAGGGAGAAGGTCAAGTAAGTGAAGATGCTCCCAAAGAGGACCCTGAGGACACGAAAAAAGAGGAAGAGGTCCAAAGCACAACAGCTGAACCTGAGGAGAAGAAAGAGGAACAGGTGACACAGAGGGAGACGCAAGCCAAACGACCGAAAACTGCGACTCCGTATGGGGTCTGGGAACGGATCCAGGAAGAGGAGGATCCATAGTAAGTGCTGTTAGAATGGTGGATTAAGATACTGATAGACCGTGGATTGATATGCAGCGTACAGACTGCGATAAAGACAAGATGCAGGTATCAAAAAAGCTCTAACTGCTCCCTTTTCTTTCGTCTCCAGTGCCAGCGTGGACTTACAGTTGCCCCAGGTGGAGTCGAGCACGGCCGGCGCTCCAGCCGACCTGCCGCCCGAGCCAAAACCGAAGTTCAAGGAGCGCGTCATCACATCCCTTGGAGAGGAAGGCGGACCCGCTTCATTCAAGAAAAACAAGACGCAGAACGGCAAATCCAGGAGCCTCCGACAGCGAGACAACGACGACTGACCCAAACGTCAAGCCAAAATGCAGCAGAATAAGACTTTCTCACAATACAACTCTTTCTAGGAACTTTTTGGATGCACTGTTTTGATCTTTGAAGTGTATTAAATGCATTAAGAGTGTTTTTGTTTTTTTATTTTATACCAGAGATGCATGAAATCATCTTTTTTTTTTTTTAATTTTAATTAAGAGTTTTTGGACAAATTGGCCCGTGAAACCTGAAGACAAAGTCACTCTGATGCCATTGCTTAACGAGAAAAAAAAAAAAGTGTCATAATGAAGGTGTACTTGAGTTTTCTCATCTTATTTCATGCATACAACATTGTCATATCCCAGTACGATAATTTGATTAATGCAGATCACGTAGTCTGGTAAGCACAGATGTACCCATAGAGAGCAAATCAAAGAACTTTTTCTATTTTCCATATCTGTATTTTTTTACCAGTGTAATTTATGAAAAACTACCAAGCCATCCCGATGAAAACGCCATTGTCATATCTGTCAGTTCAAATGTTATACTTTGATAAAGCAGAATGGATTAAAGATCGTAAAATGGGATCTCGGTATTTCACGACTGTCCGGGTGCTAAAGCACAACGCTGTCAGCAAAATTATTTCTGAACTGAATAAAGAATGAAAGTGATGGATGTCACTGAAACAGGCGCCAGCCGCGGTAAAGAAAACACTTTTTGATAATAAATGAGGAAAAACAAATAGTGGATATTTCTGGTCAGCTGGCACGCACACGCAGGGTGTGACAGGCTTTGGGTGCGAGTGTGTCTCACGCTGATAGGTGCTTTCGCCGCACCCTGACTGGCAAAGAACCACAGAGAAGACTTGCCGACAGTAAACGGAACTGAGGTCTGTGCCTGCCCTGGAACTTGATGCTGAAAACTCTTCCAGGATAAAAGGTTTGATTATGACAAATTCCCACTTAAAGCAGAAAATGCTAAAAATATATTGGGAAATTTTGTACCATATTTGACTTTAGCGATATGTACTTATGTGTATATGAACAGTTTTAGTTGATATGTACAGCTTTTAACTTGCTTAATTGTCATCTGAAAGTATTAATTTAGAAATAAAAATGACTCGTGGCATTATTTAGGGAATTGACACAAAACACTTAATATTTTATTACTAAAAAAAATACCTCTCAGTGTTTGATCATATCTTTCAGCCCTGGCATGCAGTCAAATTACTGGAGGACACGTTAGACGAGCGCATCCACCACTGTATGTTCAGTGCACTAACTGGTGGGTGTCAGTCTGCAGATTGTCCAGACTGTGGTGGTTTGCCGCGCCCGCTGCTCTCCACGACCTCCAGAAGAGCCTCCATCTCTGCGTGTTGAAGGAGGTCACAGATCAGATCGTCGAGATCCTCCCCTCCTCTCATGAACTCCTACACATGGACCAGAACCAGAAAGAGTTGGGACGAAACAAACCCGACTGAAAAGGCAATAAAGTGACGGGAAAATGACAAGAAAGGCTCACAGATTTAAGTTTCTCATGATTCATGCAGAGGCTGGAGGCCCACTGACACTCGTTTAATGTTTAACCTTAATGTCTCTTGTAACGTATCCAGTCCTGTGGTCCGTGACACGATCCTGGCTGAAGTTGTAGGTCCGAATCCTCTCTGACTGAGAGCGCGTGCCCACCTGCCGATAGCGACGTGGGAGTAAACAGATAAGAAAAAAGGAAAACTCGTTGTCCTGACAAAAGTGTGTCCCTGCGAGAGGAGTTCCCTCACCTGCTGCTTCCGTGCTGTTTGCCTGTTCTCTGTCTCTTTACCCATCATGCTCTGGTACAGTCTGGTCTTCAGCACTCGCATGGCGGTGTCTCTGTTTTGCAGCTGAGATCGAGTCTGCTGACACTCAGCAGTTACACCTGTTAAGGTAACCACGAAAATGATGAATAGCAACGAGGCCCGGTGTTTGTGTGAAATCAAAGCAGAGCTGTTTCCAGTCCGGAGCGGCTCCAGAACCGTTGTGGCGCACTTTACCGGTGGGAAGATGAACGATGCGCACTGCGCTGTCTGTTGTGTTGACGCTCTGGCCCCCCGCACCTCGCGATCTGAATGTGTCGACGCGAAGATCCTTTGGATCTATGTGGACGTCAAACTGTGGACACAGGACACAAAGACAGACTTTTGAATCGTACCGGACTGATGAAGAAGCAGCTAACAAAGAGCGAAGAGGAGAGCGTACCTCCACTGGCTGAGGCAGGATAATGACAGTCATGGTTCCCGTGTGGATACGCTGCATCCTGGAGGAGAGGCCCACCTCAGGGATCCTCTGCACCCGGTGTGTTCCTCCTTCGTGCTTCAGATGTCTGTACACTTTCTCCCCGGCTATTCTAACGGCTGCATGGTGCAAACCACCTGCAAACCACAATAAAGATGTGTCACAGCAATATAAGCGCGGGTGAAGCTCAGATCATTAAGGACGGCTCTGTTCTGAGAGTCGTGACTCTCTCGCACTTGAGACCATGTTGGAACTAAGTGTTTTCACTTCAACATGCTACATTTTGGATTTTCTTTTTGAGTGTAATAATACAGAAACAAATCAATCAATCGGTGACTGACCATAGTCAGAAGGAGTGTAGTTGAAAACTTCAAAGTCCCAGTTCTTGTAAGAGGCAAAACCCTGGTACATGTCAAACATTTCTCTGGTGAACTGCTGACAGATGTCACCTGAAACCACATTAACACAAATTCAGAAAACATACTGATTTTTAGAGTGATAAGTTTAGGTTTGGTGGAGAAAAAGCCTGTTTGCATCCGTTTGTACCTCCTGTTGTTCGTCCTGATACAACCTCCAGCAGAATATCACTGGAGTCAAGAGGGTCAGGGGGCACAAGAGATTTCATCAACTGGAGAGCAAGAAGCGCAGCCATTAGCATAAAATGTTCTTGAACACATTTCTGCACATATGCGATCATACCTTTGTATTCTTACATCTTTTCTCAGGGCTAAAATTTTGCGGGACATTTGTGCGTCCTCCTCTTTCAGCAGCTGGGTCAGTTGCTCGTCTTCATCTTTGGTATCAGCTGAACCTGCGAGTCAGGGGAAAACAGAAGGTGAGGTTTCTGTACCAAAATAATAAAAGACAGGAATGCTGTTATGTTATATACATTATTTCCTGTATCACTCCAGAAAAAGTACACCCCTTTATCTTTATATTTTGACAATTGTTACCAACAGAAGTACAAGAATTAAAAAAAGCTACTCACTCTGCAGAAGTGAAAGGACTTCCTCGTGGTCTTTCAGGGCTTGTTCCAGCCTCTCAAACACATTTGCCAGAGGCAGCAGCTCTGTGTGTCTCTTTATGAGCGCTTTCCTGTCTGACTCGCTGAGGTATGCATGCTGCAGCTTCTCACTAAGCTCTCTGTGCTCCTCCATGAGCTGCTGAATATACCTCTGAACAGACTCAGTCTTGTACAAGTCCCCCAAATCGCTGTGACAGAAGCGTTTGGGTGCTGCTGTACCCCAGTGTTGCACCTCTGTGATGGTAGCACATTTCAGATTGCTGTGTCCTGTCAGTGTCCTCCATCCTGCTCTTCTTCTTCCTCTGGTGCTGTAAACTACACGGCTACACAAAGAGCACAGCTGAAACCAGCGATTAGCGAGCATTTCACTACATTTACAGAGCAACGAGTAAAGCAAAAACAATCTTCAAACGTGTTGTTCAAGTGTTTACAACTGTCAAATATCATTGCTGCTGTAACTAAGGCTACCCGGATGAGACACCGGATGTAGTTTGTGAGAAGAGGTCGAATAGAAGAAGCGAACTCTGGGAACTGTAGTGCGATCGAGACGGCAAATCGGCTAATAAATGCCTAACAAAGATAATATGTTGTTGTTGTTTGAAAAATTAATTAATTAATTTGGTCAATAATTAAGTTTAAGAAAAAATATAATCTCAGTTAACACCGTCACTGGCTCCAAAGTTTGACATTTAGACATCATCTGTGTTAAAACGGTTTTGGCTAGTGTTTTGACATTTAGCATTAAGTAAATATTGGTGAGGTATACTAACTGCTGTCAAAATGTCAAGCTGTGGACCCTGTGAAAATGGTAAGATGATATTAACTAATGATAAACAGCCTTATTAACAGTAAATAAATACGCAAAATTGTGTTTAAGTAGCTGAGTATATGTAAGGAAATTTAACCAATTTTTAGCTAGCTTTGTTAGCCAAGTATTAGCCAATGTTTACCTGATCAGATGCTTTGAATTGTGCTCGTTTAATTGGAGCTACACATCAATTAGCTATGAGTCAGTTCAGCTAAGCCCTAACATTTGGTCATGTGGTCTGGGTGTCTAACCTACATCAGCCTGCCAAAATCCAAAGACGACATTTGAAAATACTGCGAGCAAGATCTCACTTCTTGGCTCCTAACAGAAACTTTAACACACTTTCATCCACTGTCTCTCAGGAACAGAGGAGAAGCCTGGGTGTTCATTTGCCAGGATGGTGGAGGGTATCACTCAACATGGCTGCGCTCAGACTGAGGCCCTGAAAGAGAAACAGAAGTCACTCAGCTCCCTGCAGGTTCACCTTCAGACAAGCTAAATTCGCTTTAGATTCAAGCTAACACAAAGTATCATCTCCATTATGCTTTTTCTGGCATTAAACTATACAGTATGAAAAGTGTTTCTCCGAATATAGCGGATACGTACCATAAAAGATGGCAATCAATTAGTAGAAATACAATTTTATGAAACATTTATTGAGCAAGTTTGACTATTCTCTTAAAGAGCCATGTGTATGTGTCATCTACTTGTTTATTATAAAGCCTTTGCATCTTAAAAATGTACCTTTGGGGGTTAGTCACTGGTTTGGATGTCATCCTCCTTTTCCAGGAAACTCTTTCAGATGTTGAAAAGAGAGGAGAGATGGCAGAGCAGGAGTTGAGATCCAAAGTGAGGGAAATCCCACTGTTGGAGGGCGAGATGGAGCACCTGGAGCGGCAGGCCAAAGTCCTGTATGATCGCTGTGCATCCATCAGCAAGGAGAACACAGAGCTCCAGATCGCTATAAGCGAGGAGGAGGAGAACGCTCGCATGGCACTGGCAAGGTTCAGTGCTTACAGAAAAAAGATGGAGGGCCACAGAGCAGCCGTTTTGCACGCGGCGAGCCAGACAGAGGCCCATAAAGTTCTGGAGGAGAAGAGAGCACTGGTCAGGATGCTGGCACAAAAGAAAGAGGAGCTGAGGGGAGATTTGGAGAATCCAAATGGAAACACAGTGCAGATGGCCAAGGTGGAGAAAATGATCTGGGTGATGGTGAATGATATTTTGAAACTTCACAGATCACGTTGTTTGTTTTTCGGTCAATGTTCCGCAGAGAGAGATCGATGCTCTGCAGGGGGAAATTTCTCGGATGAGGAAGACGACAGCTGAGAGGAAAGAGCAACTGCGCAAAGAGTTTGAAACGCAAACCCAGATAAAGAAAGACATTGAGGTTTGGCAAAGAGAGGTTGTGAATTTATTGATTATTTACAGTCGGCCTGCAACTGCTATTTTCCACTTCCTTTTACATTCAGATATTGTATGTTTACTATCACAGAAGAGCATGGAAACCAGAAAATGATCACATTTAAGAGGCTGGAATCAGCCAATTTCTGCCGTTTTTCCTTTAAAAATGGAAATATTGCAATTCACCAGAGCAATATGGCTCTAATTTCTATGTATATATTGAAAATCTTTGTTTACAGATCCAGAACAGGCGCTATGAAGCCATCGTCAAGCGCCTCCACTGCCAGCTCAGCAGGGCCCAGGCTGCCCACAGGTAATCAGAAATGCAAATACAGCACTCGTGACGACACCATCCATATTTAAACAACTAAGAAGTGCTTCTGGACACTTTGGGATGGGAAGTTCCATTAATGTGCCCATGTGACCAAATCCAGCGAAAAGCCATAAAATACATAACACATATTGTTGTTTTTGATACATTTGAAATAGGATTTATCAAATTTTCACATTAATTCGACAAGAATGTTCCACCTTGGAGACTGTTTGGAGGAAGACTACTCCAAGTACAACGTTCTACATATGAAATGCTCCTAAACTGTGTCTGCTTTAGGCAAATGTCCGACGACATCTTCCACATGGAGAGACAACTGGCTGAACTCAAGAGGCAGCTGGAGTCGTCACAGGACTCAGCAGTCGGTGGACAGTAAACAGGAGCATCTTATATATTTTGTTGTCAGAATAAATGCAGTTATTGTGGATCAGTTTCAGGAAAAATTGCTGTTACTACAACTGAACAACAGGGGGCAACAGAGTCAAATACATGTTGAACTTAAGCTGCTTGATTTTATCACAAACCCCCTCACCTTGGCTGTTCCAGCACTGGATATTAACATAAAGGTTGGCGCTGAATGTTTCGTCAGAGAGAAAAAAAGAGTGGAATGATTAAACCATTTGCCTTTTATCGCATTATTTGATTTCTTTCAATAACAGGACAAGCAAGAGTGTTTCACCAAATTGGGGACAGTTTCAGCAGGGCGTGGGATGGGATTTTAGGTCAGGTGGTGACACTGAATCTACTTGTCCAGTCAGTGTCCACGACAGCGATTTGCTGAACAAAAGCCAAGTGTCTGCTCTAACTGTCGATGTTGATGGTGCTGTTTTGGGACACGCTGTTCCAGCTTCCGCTTCACTGGGCCGCTCGATGGCCTGCGAGGTGACAGCCCCACTGCCGGCTAACAAGGGCGTGACTGTGCTACTTCAGCCATAACTCAAAAGTAATTGAACAATGAAACTGCCTCTTCAGAAAATCACTCCACATCACAGTGTACTGCACCGGCCTTGGAGAAAAGCTCGAACTTGTTACACATTTTGTCAAATCTGAATTGTATTCCTTCACACCGCATGCCTCTTTGCATGACTGGAACAATTATCTCAAGGCATGACAAGTCATAGAAAATATTCACATTTTAACTGAGGGCATGAAAAGCTGTGAAAATGGCTTTGATTTTTGATTTCTTGCAGCTTTACGAAGGTTAAAAAGACAAAAAAAAAAATACCCTCACGCTTCTGTGTTTTCCACAGCCTTTCTTGAGCATGACAATGTTTTGGGTCACACATGGTTTTCTCAGGTGTTTGTGTTAAAATATGGTCACGTCCATGTAGAATTGAGAGCGAGGTCACATTTCAAGACACACAAATGCAACTATTTGACACTGAAAACCAATTATCCCGTGATATTTATATGGAGAAGTTCTAGATTTTGAGCAACAAAGCGTTAGTAACTCAGAGTTCCTGCAGCTTTAATTTAGAATCAGGGGCTCTGCTTGAATGTGTGGGAAGTAAAGGACAACGTGTGACAAATTAGCCAGAAGTTAGGACTGTTTTTATGACCCACTCAACCACAAATTGCAGTTTAGTGTGCCATTTCCTCTTAAGTTCGCTCAGGGAGTCTAAACTGCAGCACTGGTCTATCTCACTGACCTCATTACCATGTTCTCAGGCTGACAGCCCTCTGTTCTGTCCTCGCAATATTACTCACAAGGCTTTGTGGGTAAATGTGCAGCAAACTGCCTCAAAACGTCCTCCTCAAAAGGGCAGTGCAGTATATATAAAAACATGCTGCAGTGTCACTGGAAGAGTGACTGCTCCCTCCTCTGAGTGTGGCCACGTGCCTGCATGCTCCACTCTGAACTGGCTTTTTAATATGCACAAGACCGTATGGCTGTTTCTTCTCGACGCTAGCTCACGCACTGTCAAGCGCCATGTGTGGCACTTGCATAATAAGGGGTTTCTGCTCTTCGCTGAGTGCCTTTGTAAGGAGCTCTCAGAATAAATGCCATTCATATTCTCCTATCCAGTCCAAGCTAATTAGGCCCTCGCTAATTAGGGACTGAATTGTACACCAGCCTTCTACCACCTGCTGGTTTTATTTATTTGGCTGTGACACATTTGTCTATTCCACACTGGCATCGACCGTCACTTCAAAATACATTTGGCTGCCGAAATAGAAGAGGGGGATTTACAAACAACGTAAACATATGTCAGCATGGAGTTTCTTTTTCTGTGAAGACATAAAGCAACGTTGTTCAAGCATATCACCCACAAAGGCCGCTTTACAACGAAGAAGAAGTAAGCTAACTCAAAACATGACCGGTGGATCTACATAAGAACAATTGCTGTTAAACGTTTATTCATTTCAGGCTCGCCTGCCTCTCTCCAGGAAACTTCTCCGTTCACCTTGACTTCACCTTGTGTTGGCCTTTCGTGTGCAAATAAAGTGTGCTTGGCAAGCTTTCACGTCGACTGAGGGGCTCTCTCTTGAATAGCTCATTTACTTCTCATCTCGAGTAGATGCAGCGCACTGTTTATGAACTCTGCCTGCACAACACAGTTGTGGACGCAGGAAAGAATATCAGGTGATTACAATCACTCAGACATTTGGCATCCATCCTCCAGTCTGTCCCGAACGAGAATGACGTGAAAAGATCCCCATGAGTTGGGATCAGTGAGACGTTTGAGGTTCGCTCGACAATCTTCTTCCATCGAACAAACTAAGAGCTTTGTCCTCTGTCCCAAGGTCAACGAACACAACCCAAACCGCGAATAACACAAGATAATTGCACACATGCAGTCGCAGAAAGCGCCTCCTTTGTTGCATCTGTATGACTTGTTGCATAATGCAGCTTCTGCAGTTTGTTTTGTATTGCTGATGCCAAGCTGTAAATTTTTACCCGAACACAATGTGACAACCTGTAATTTCACATTCCAGTCTCAGCTGCTTTTTGTTTGCTCCCATTCAGGCTGTACTCCATCAAGTGCCTGATTAACCGCCTCTGACTGCCACCTTTGCGGCTGCTCTCACCTCCCCTCTGGCTTGCTGCCCATCTGCGCTGCGTGAAGGCAAAGGCAGCTGACCAGGAGCGTTTGAGAAATCGTTACGTGCATGCCTCGAGTGTGATACACTCCTGAACTCTTCCTGCTGTAAGCTGAGGTGTATTTCCTGCACAGTTTGGCAGAGTGGCCAACACAATGGTGGTTAGTAGCATGTGCAGGTGAATCACCTGGAAAAATCTTTTTACATGAGCCCGGGTTCCCGAAGGCCCAGTCACAGTTTTACAGGAATGGCTGCAATGTGGTTACTTTTTCTGTATTCAGTGTGATTTGTCACATGACCGCTGCTCTGTTTGAATCATCAGTGAGAAATAAGCTCTAACACTTCTTGAAGGTTTGATGAGAAAAATAATCTCTGACCATTTAATACGAAGCTAAAGCCAGGTTGTGATTAGCTTAGCTTAGCTTAGCTTAGCATAAAGACGGAGAAGCAGGAGGTAGCATCAGCGATGAACAGCGGGTTAGTAAGTTTTAGAGGTGTTGGTGGAAGTTTTTTTTAATCTATGTTTACAGTTTTTGTGCTAAGCTAAGATAACTGGCTGACCGTTGCACACGTGACTTAATATTTATTTATTATTAACACTTTTTTGTGTCATTTTTTCAAGCAGAAGCATCATGCCAGCTTCTCAAATGTGAGCATTTGCTCTGTTCTGTTTGTTTTTACAAGGATTATTTGAAATGATACCATTTAAAACCAAAAGAGTCGAAATCTTGTTGTTTTCATCACAGACAAATTGAAGCCGGATATCTTCACATCTGAAAGGCTGGAACCTGCAGAGTTTGTCAGTCTAGAAAAATGTCTTAAACAATTGAGGGGCTGCTGATTATTTTATGATTTTTATATAACAAATTGTTTCAGCTCTGCTTCCAAACCTTATCGCCAGACACCTTATATCATGATATCTTATTATCATTAACCACTGACTCCCACCCAGCAGCTGGTGAGTGGTGGGTGGTATGTCACCTCAACCGGCTGTGTGTGTGTGTGTGTGTGTGTGTGTGTGTGTGTGTGTGTGTGTGTGTGTGTGTGTGTGTGTGTGCATGTGTGTGTACACAATCAGCTCAGCCATTGCGTGCATAAACACACTGAGCAAAGTTTTCCTCTGTGACATCAGTGGTGTAATCACACCCGAGAAAAGGTGGGATGAGCTTTCCGAGAACAAGAAACACTTGAAATACGCCTCAAATGACCAACCTCTCCAAGTCAGGAGAGAATACAGCGTTTGTTTGCTCTTAAGCTCCAAAAGACAAACTCAGTTTCACAGGCTGAAAAAGTATCAGCTCCCACAGGCACTAACTTCTCAGTGCAAACTGTCATTGTTTTGCTGTGGCTGTAAGGAGCTTAGTGCTCCACAGACCCCTCCGGGCAACAACACCGTCAACTTTAAGTATGGATTTATCTCCAGAGGCCTGAGGAAGTTTATCTGTCCTCATTTGTTTGTACAAGTAATTACTGTCTCTGGAAAGTCACCCAGATGACTGAGAGAGGGTTCTGTCCCACAAAGCAGTAATCCTCATTTACGAGGCAGGCCCCTGGTCTGTGTCAGCGCGGGAAAATAAGCGTGTACTTTGTGCGCGGATGAGCAAATGAAATAGGAGTGTGGAGGATATCCCTCAGAAGGCCGGGTTAAACATGCAGGGGAAACCGCTGCTGGCCTCTAATTGATCCCGTCAGTCCCTGTTAGACTAAACAGCAACAGTTTACCGGTAAAACCTGCCGACTTCTTTTTGCCTTGTTTTCGTGTTGCTTTAAGCCGCTCGCATTTAGAATAATCATCGTCAGCATGTGATTCATTGATGACTAAAATCTTTTTTCTTTCTTCCACTGAAAACAAGGGTGGGTCATGAGGGCATTTGTTGAAGCAGTCTCTGGAGGGTGAGAGCTGTGGCTTGTTCTGAGCCGTTCCACGCTCTTGTAGGGTGTGGTTGGCCATTAGTCTGAGGAATGTTTTGGTTTGCACAGGCACGAAACAGTCCACAGGTGAGTGGGACTGAACGGCGGGAAGAGAGAAGTCAGGACCGTGACGTGGCCAAAAGGCCTCGCTTGGCTCCAGAAAATAGCCTCAGCCAAAAATAGATGTCACAAAGAAAACTTTAACCCACAAACATGCCTGAAATGGAGCCCCACCCTGGTATGTACCTGGGCAACGCGCAAACAAACACACACATTAGCGTCGTGGTATGCTCGGCAGATAACAGGACAGCTTTCAAAATGCGCAATTAGAGCTGTTCAGTAACTCTTTGCTTCCATCACATAATAAATGTGAGCGGCATGGATGTTTGCTTATCGACGGACGACCGCTTTCCTCCTCACTGTGACAGCAATTGTGACATATAGTGATTTATTTAGACTGAAATGAACCACGAGCCCACTTGGACACTCGCAGCAGTACAGTATATATATACAGTATACTGTGTATGTGTATATATCTGGTCCCCCTGCCAAGTGTACATCTGGAGGCGTGCAGAGTCAGGGCTTCACACCCACCCACCCAGCAGTGAGTCATTTTTGTAAATGCTGCTCAGCATTTTGCCTTCTTAAATCCTCATCCAACACTAACCGTGGTGGAAGGGGATGTCTCTTAATCTTTTACTCCAGTCAAAATTGCAGTACCCTCATTTAAAAATCCTCTATTAGAAATTAAAGTCCCACATTCAAAACACATGTGGGAATTATGTTCAACCTGCACTGTTAGTGCTGGCTCATGTCAGTGTTATATTATTATTCATTATACTGTTAGATTATTAGTTGTACTTTATCATGTAAGTAGCATTTAAATGATGCAGCTGGCTGAGGTACAGATCATTTTATCGTGCTATTAGTCAAATAATCGATCAGTTGATCAGTCGAAGATTCATCTTTCATTTAGTAATTTTTCAAGCAAAAAATGACCAAATTAACCATTTTTTTGTGTTTTTTACTCATCTGTGACAGTAAACTGAATATCTTTGGGTTTTGAACTGTTTGGATAAAACAAGACATTTGAGGATGTTGAGCTCTGTGAAGTTGTGGTGGAAATATTTTGCTTTGTTTGTTTGATCACTTTTGTATACCAAACAATTAATCCAACATTCAAGAAAAGAATCGGTAGATTAATCGATTAATGACAGTAACTGTACGTTGCAGCCATAAGACAATGTGTTGCATTTTATGGGCTCAAGATAGATTCAATTGAAAAAAATGGTAATGCAGTAACAAGTACAATATTGATTTGAAATATAGGAAAGAGTAGAAAGCAGCGTTGAGTTTAAATACTCCAGTTAAGTACAAGTACCTCAGATTATGCAGAGCTACTTGCCACCTCTGTCCAGACTATGTGATTCAGAGTATGTACTGTATGTGCGATGACCGATTACACCCATTACGACGATGTATCATTTCAATAAAGGTGTTAATTGTCTTGTGCGTGTTCAGCACACTGCAGCAGCAGTATTGGACAATGTGTTGTGTAACGTTTGCATCCTCCAGACTCATTAAATATGTATTTCACATGTCCTCCCCGCAGCGCAGTGAGCAGCTTTGTCTCTGCTAAAGTGAGCATTTTGGATACGTGTGCTGTGTGAAATGTCAAGGAAAGCCCACAATGCAACGACATGCTGGTTCATTATGGAGCTAATCTTCCTGGTTTGATGGGCACATGATGATCCAGGTTAAAAAAAAAAAAAAAGTCCTAAATTTGGGAGCATGAATTGACCTGATCAGCCTGGTGTCTGTGTTTGGATCCCATGTTGCAAATGCACAGCCAGACAGCTTTTACCATTTCACAGCAGCACACTTTTGGCACAATACTCACAAATAGCTTGTTAAATCAGCAGTACAGTCTGGGACAACAGAGGCTTTAACTGCGACACAAGCGATGAGAAGGCCGATTTAGTTCCTCCGCAGTTAGAAAGTAGGGCAGCCAGAGGGAGCAGCAGGGAGTCTCGGGTCGTCCATTACGTCACACAAACAAGTGCGTGCTACCAAGGGGAGGGGGCCTTGCCTCAGTTTGTTTCCGGCCTGTATCCTAATTGCAGATAGAAGAACGGGTCAGTAAATTATGAATGAAATTGAGAAGGAAGTGACGGCGGGAAGGAACTAAAGCTTGAGTATCTGCTCTCCCCGGTGCCATTTTTTGTCTCTCATGTGGAGACTGAAAAGCCCTCAACAAGCTGTTCCCCGTGTCTTCCTCCTCACACAGGCACACAGAAACCACAGCTGCAGCTTTATCACTCTGAAGCCATTTTTTTCCACAGAGCACTGAACACCAACGACATCCTCCCCTCATCTCGCCACGTTTCTGTTACAACAAACAACCGGGAATAATGTGGATTTCCTACAGGGTCGATTGTTCATTCATTCAATAGGATCTTTTGATTTTCTGGACATCATATAACAACCCAAAAACCTCTAAATGCACACATAAATCTGGCAGTCTTGGTACTCCTAACAGCAGCATTAAAAATGGTCGCGTGTATCACCTGGAGTGGGTTGCCATTATCACAACCTGCATCTGCTAACGCAAGCCAGTTGTACAATTGTAGCCAATATGTAGGTTAAATATAGGACTTTGAAAACATCTTGCTTCAGGCTGCAAAAATGATGACAAAGAGCAGGTCATGCTTCACGGCTGTACTTCTCCTATGGCACTTAAAAAAGGTTCCACACCGAGATAAACAAATCATGCAAACAAACCCAGCAGCCCTCCTCAACTGCTGCTCGTGAAGAGGCTGCTTGTTTACCACTCGGCACTGTACACCAGGTGTGTGTGGGTGTTTAGACGCCAATATTTGCCTTTTCCCCGCTGCATGAGTGGTCTGGATGGCTGCAGGTCCCACAAACCATTTGGTCTGCACGAGGAGTCCAACCTAGAATAGAAAACCCATTTCAGTACGTTCATTTTGGCTTTGTCATTATTTCATAGCGCTAAGGAGTTTCATGTGAGGCTTTATTCATGTCAGTCACCAACAGAGAGACTCCCTCTGGAAATAATCCTTGAATACATGTCGCATTACAGACTTTGCTGTCACGTTTTCTTCTTTTTACTCAGCAGTTCATGTCATGTTAGCTTTGACACTTTGTGCTGTTAAAATGGTAAATCACATGCAGCTTCAAGACTCAAACAACGAGCAGGTAAAACCTGAAAAGGCAGTGGTTGAGATCTACAGCATTCTACACATTGTGCCCACGCCGTGCTGTATCGTGACTGCAGCTGAAACACTGACTCGTCCTCTCTTTTGTTTGCCGCCTCTCAAAGCTTCTGCTCGGGTTGGCGTGCGTGCATGCGTGTGTGTGTGTTTCTTTGTGTACATTTAGCAGTCTGAGTTTGTGTGAGTCACAGCGAGCTTCACTTCCCACATTTCTAAAGTTACAAATACACTAATAAGAAAGAGTTGGAAACATTTTGAAGAGGAGATATGAATTAGCCTGGGCGTTTTAGAGATTGTCCTGTGTTTTATAGTGACAAGACACACCGGTGACTGTGTGAAAGACACGATGCAAGAATGTATTAATGATGGGAAACTATTTGAGCACTGGTGTGAGGACAGACATATTATTTCATGGTGGTATTGTTCTGGAGGTATAATTAAGTATAATTCATTGCTAATAAATCTAAGTGTTGCATGGACGTTTCCTGGAAAGAACTCTGTAATTTGATGTTAATTACACAGAGACACATAAAGGAAAACATCCATTTAAATTTAAGTAAATTTTCACGAAACACAACCTCTATTTTCCTCTAACTGGGACCAAATTACATAGTGTTTACCAACCCTTTTTCCAGGAAACTTCTTCAGCCTTTGTTTTGTCTTTTTCCACATATTTTAATCTTACAACAGAACTTTTATCCAAACGGCAAGCTTTTTCTTCTGTTATGCAATAAAAAACAGCATTTTCCTTCCCATACTGTAGTTCATGACTCAACACACACCATACACACTAAATCCATGCTGTATCTCTTATACTGCAGGCTCTGTGTGTCTCATGTTTAATGCAGCTCTGCACCTGTTCCGATGAGGACACAGTGTCCTGTATGGACACCCTGACAGAAATATTAAAAACAATGCAAAGCAAGGAAATATCTATGTGTGTGTGTGTGTGTGTGTGTGTGTGTGTGTGTGTGTGTGTGTGTGTGTGTGTGTGTGTGTGTGTGTGTGTGTGTGTGTGTGTGTGTGTGTGTGTACATACGAGTTGGGCAGGGACATTTTTGGTGGATGCAAATGTGTGCACGGCTCCAGTTGGCTGCATACTACACACATGTACAGACCGTGCTGGAACACCCTGTACTCGTCAAAGCCTTAAAGCTCTCAGCTGAAGAGAGGTGGGGTGGGTGAAGTGGGCGTCGCCCACAGTGGGGTTGACCTAAATATGAACTCGTCGTACGTGCGTATCGATTACGACTTCATATCAATATATGTAATGTCATTCTGATTCAGGAGAGCGACTGTTTAACAAAACAAGACGATCATTGTCTCTGTCTGGTTTACTTCCTCCATTTTTTGTCTCCTGTCTTGGGAGAGAGTCATGAATAAATAATGCCAACACACATCATCTAAGTCGAGGTAGTAAATCCTAGTTAAACAGATAAAGAAAGAGAAATCTTGTCCTCCACCTATCGTGCATAGCTGTGGGTCACAAGTGCATCAAGTCACGAAGGGCAAACATATATTTTGAGTCTATTTTTGTGAGAGTCATTTTGACCTGACACAGTGACATAGACAGAGCCAGACTGGAACCAGAACTTCCTGACTCTGCAACAGAAACCTCACCTCTGCAGATCCAGCCTTTGAGCAGAACCGCTGCCCGTCGAATGTCCTCGCTCTGTTCTTAGCACCTTTCCCACGAGAGGGTCCATGCGTGAGACGGCTGGTTCAGATATGTCTGTAATAACAGCAGGACAGAGAGGACTGAACAGTGAAGACATTTTCAGACGGGACTGCTAAACACGTTTCCAAACTGACAGCCTGTTAGCTGTCGTCCGAATCGGTGAATGACTTTTTAAACTTGAAAAACACTCAAACGAGCCAAAAAGCATCAGTAAAAGCACAAAGATCCTGTATCCACAAATATCAAGAAGGCATCATCTCAGGCTCATCTCCAGCTAGCTGCTAGCAACTGTTGCAAAGGTGCTGTTTAGCTAAAACTTGCAAAGGGCGCCTTTTAGTTAGTACAAACCAACTGCTCCAGAATTTGTTCGTCACCAGAACGAGATCTTCCTCTTCCTCCACAGGGAGTGTGCTCAGATCTTCCTAGACTAATTGCACCAAATTGCACTTAAATTTTCAGAGTAGCGGCAGTTATTTAAACACTCACAAAGCAAAGTCAAAACCACAAATCTGTCTCACAAACTGTTGGCTGGTCATTATCTGATTATAGTAAATTAGGATCACCTGGTGGTAGTTGTATGCAACTATAAGGCTTCATCATATTACCGCAGTCCAATGAATGCATCTAAATTAGAAAACATGCTGATTGTAGGGGTGATACACAGTGTCTCTCTGCCTCCATTCAGCCACATGGAGTCATGTTGCATGAAAACAATGTGATGTAATTGCAGCATCTCCTATGCCAGAAGCTGCAGCAATACAGCGGACGGACACTGTAATTTCTAATGTCATCCTCAGATGGTATGTTTTTCCACTCCGCTGTGTTTGGGCTCCGCTCTTCCTCTTCTTCTTGCCTCCGCCTGCATTTTCTTCCTGCTGATGTTGCTCCACGTGTCACTAACTGCTGCCTGGAGCTGGACTGAAAACGTGCAGCCGGCCGCAGACTGAAGGAGGGAACATTTTAAAAGAACATGTCGTCTCACCAGTCAAGTTCGAGCTCAGGCGCCAGTTTCATGTATGTCAGGAGGTCATTTCTATCTTTACATTGGCTGCTGACAGTATTGAAGAGCTTTCTTTTGTATTCAATTGAAATGTGTCCTTTTCACATGTGAGTCGGATGCTGTTCCAGTTGCATGTATCATCCATCAATCCTTCACTATATTTGAGGCAACGTCAGTCTTAGGCCACTAGCCGTCCTCTTCTTTGGAGCCAACATTTAAATACACAACAACTGATCAGCTGTTTCTCTCCTTCCTCCATATTTGTCTCATAGATGGCGACTGGTTTGGGTTCCTTTTCTTCTTTGAGCTTTATTGCCAGATGACAAACAACAGGTTTTTGTCTGCTGTTCTACTCTGTTTATTATTAGCTTTCGTAGCCTCGTTTATTTGCTTCAAACCAGATGATGGATGTTTTTTTTTTTTGACAGTTACGTGGAAACACGTTAGGTCACATCAGCAGTGTTTCCATTCGTTTTTTGCATACTTTCAATTTGTCACACAAAAAAGTGAAAACAAAACAAAAACCCTTTTTAAATTTTTACACTTGCTAAAGAGGAAAAGTTACAAAGTGAAAATGGAAACAGATTGAGCAAATCAATCGTGACACATGAAGCATTTTTTCCCAGCGTTCGAGATTTGACCGGCGCTCTTTTGATTACATCATCTCATCGCACCCTTCGACCATGTTATAATGGCGCCTGACTGGACAACTACCTGTGCAGCTCGATTAACCAATTCTTAATATTTGCATCTGAAGCAGGCGCAGTAGTGGATGGAAAGTGTGCATAAATTCATATTTTCTTTTGTCAATAATCTGAAAATATGGTTAAATTGTGTACTGCTCATGTATGGACACCTGTGAATGTCTAATTGGCTAATTGTGTAACCAACTTGGTGCATCAAAAACTCAACCTCACGAGTCGACGGAGTTTGAGTATTAACTTAACGATGACTCAAAGAGCGAGCGGGTTTAATGAGTAAAAAAATACAGTGGCGGTTGGGTTGACTGCCCGCTGCCCTATCACAAATAAAACGAGAGCGAGGTGAGAAGTGAACGACGGCACAAGGACGAAAGAGAAGGCTGCTGATTTCTCTTCCTGTCTCAGAAATAGGAAGCAAACAGGAAACGCCGTTGTGTCAGAAGCTGACCTCAGACTGCGTGTGTTTATATTTGCGTGTGTCTGCGGTTGAACACTGTGTACCAGACGGAGGCTGAATGAGGGTTCAAGGACACACAGGGATGTAGTTTCAGAGGCACTGAAAATGAATGAAGACGTACTACAGAGTGAGTTCAAGTCATCTTCACGTATCTGCGCCTGCATCACTGACTGACCCAGATCGGCTCCATCCGTGTCAGTTAAATAGCTGTTCATGGTTGAGCTGCGGGAGAGAGGAATACAAAATAAGTCTCCAAGTAGTTCTGCTTCGAGAAAGAAAGATGCAAAGGAAGCTTTGCTGTGTCTGCAGAAGCATCGAGTGTCGAGCTAAATGGGCGGAAAAGATAATCTCGGGACAAATATGCTTTTGGGGAAAGTCAGAGTCTGTTTAACTCTGCTGTGTCAAATTATCTGTACACGTAGCACACCCACTCCCCGTTCCTGCAAACAAAACGTAGGATTTGTGAGTTTCTGTGAAGGGCTTTGCACGTTCTTGCAGATGTGTCCGCACAGACAGGCAGATGTCAACCAGATGATGCCTTCCACTGCTTATTGACACAAAGCGCTCCGTATCTGGGCTGATCCAACATCATGGCTGCAAGGCTTGCACCAGATCGCTGCTCCTACTTTGTTGCGAGGCCTCAGGCGTTTGTCCGCCATTTGGCGCACACCTGCTCAAACACACCCGCTGTGGTGGATTTGCATTTAAGAAGAAGTCTCGCACGCACAATATTAACACTGTGAAAAACCGACCCTGAATCGCTTTGACCTGAATGATCATCAGCACAAGTCTTTCTCAATCGGGTCACATTCGCATCGATTGTCAGTGCCGACAAGGAGCAGCGCTGACGCCCCCTGAGCGCTCAAGCTATTTTTGAGATTGCTGCGGTTTTAGGTCACATTACTGTGTCACACAAGGTCGAGACTTCTCTTTCCTCTGGTCTGAACTGAGTGCTGAGTGGATGTGTCTGTGTGGAGGCAGAGGAAGGACACATTTAGTGCTCATGCTGGCGTTGTGACAGCCGTGCGTGCACGCTCTGATTGTTGCTGATCAGCACATTGTCTGCAGAGAACAGGCTGTCTCCACTTGACTTCGTGAAACAGTTGATGGCACTCTGTGTAAGAATGGAAATCAATTACTGGTGATGCCACGGTGAGGCAATTATCTCTTTGCTGAGCCCCGTCCATGTCTGCAAGGCTTTGTGTTCTAGCCCGGCACGTATACGGTTTACAGTGATAACGTCGAAGGTTTAGTGATTACAAATTAAATGTCATTTCTTAAACAATGGTTCCTTGATTTCAGACAGCTGTAGACAAAAGCAGGCTTATCTTTTCGAGCTGACAACCATCTATTTAACTGGCGCTAGCACATTTTATCAGCTGTAGCTAGCTAGCTAATTACGTTAATGTTTAAGGTCCATGAGTTGGTTGAAAACAGTCTCCAGGTGACTTTTCAATGTCTCCAGCTGAAAGGTTTTAAAAGGAGAATCTTCATATGCTTTATGCTCTTGATAGCTACCAAACATGATGTGTGGTTACTGCTAATAGAGTTGGGCTACAGCTAAATGTCAGTATCTTCACCATTTGATAATCCATATAAAAGACTCGGAAATAAAGAAACAACAGTGTTCTAATTTTACAGTGCAGAGCTGGTTAGCCCAAGAGTTATAATTATTATAAAGATTAAAATAAATAAATTGCTATTTGTTTCTGTTTAGCTGCTTGCTTACATAGCTAGCCTACTTGTTTATATGTCCAAACAGTGTATTTTCACTTAAATGTTACAAGTGACAAAGCCTTGAGAATAAGGCCTATGCAATTTGGTGAACATAAAGTAACGCTGGCCGTGGTGGTTGAAGTGTAAACTTTCCTAAACACAACAAAGAGCCAAACAGATCTGCGTTAACTTAAACTCCATTCCAGGACAAACTCTCACACAGTGGATATATACTGCACATTGGATATGCTAGTCGTGAATGCTTTTTACCGATAATTTGTCAGCCTACAATTGATGTAGTTATTTTATATAAGGCTCGTTGGCTTTTCTCAGAAGTAATGCTCGGTTACTTCTGGAGGAAGCAGGCTAGTTAGCTGAGTATGCTAATGATTTCAGTTTACATTCCAGGAGATAAAAAACGTGCGATCTATTCCTTACACTCCAGTGTTTGTGGCACAAACTGTCGAGATGCCCGGTATCAGCCTGACTGCAGCCCCACGCGCATCACTTCAACATGTAAAGAAATAAAATTGAGGGAACAAAGTGCGGTTTAGCTTACACACAGTGCTGCCACAAATGGGATGTATTTTTACACACATTAGTGTTTTACTGTAGTCTGTTTTAACTTGCGGTGTGCATTTTATGTGTCTGCAGAATATTGCATTTCGGTGGCTGTACTGTTGAACTGTGGATTCTTCTATTCTTAAATAAACTAAAAACAGACACATTATGCTTTATTTTTTCCTGTACAGCTCATAAATTTGAAGTCCTTCAAGCGTCCTTCTAATAAACTGGAGCAGTCTGCGCCATAAACAACCTGATTAAGCGGAAAGCTCTTTAAGTGAACGTAGCGTCGTTGGGCCTGTTGTTGTCCCCCTGCTGTGTCAGTTTAACAATAGCATAATGACTGTCTGGCTTCATGGAGCGGAGACGCACACACAAATTCACTGTATGTCAGCCAAAACAAACAAAGGATTAAAGTGAGGTGCACTTGAGAAGAATCCAGCTTTCATTTTGACTTACCGCACCTTGACGGCTGGCTGTCGGCTTCACCTTTCTCCTGATCATTCTGCAACACAAGGCACAATTAATCAGACACATTCTCGCTGCTTTAAATAGAAATTTTAGGGGGAAACTGCTTGAAAATCCATGCAAACACAGATTTCCCAAATAAGCAGTAAATTCAGGCCTCAGCATTTTATATTTGTGCTCACTGTTGTGACGCAGGGACGCAGAAATGTGACGGCTTTCTCACATCTTGACAGACATTTAGAAAACCAGTCAAACCACATTAACACGATAAAGAAATGTTTCAGACAGCTGAGGGAGGAGAAGGCATGACCTATGGAGTATCAAGCTCAACTGTGCACTTAAACTCTCCTTGTTAAAAAGACCACGTCGCCATGGTTGACTGATGGAGATTTTAGGATGAAAACTCTTCCTGTTTTGACAACTCAGAGGGAGCTAGAGAGGGTGCTGAGGGGAGGAAAACTGGAGGATGAGAGAGGGCCGTAATACCCCATAATCCCCTTCTCTCCCCATGGGGCGGCGGCTACGTGCCTCTCTCTCTCTGAGCTTCTGTCTGCAGGTTGTTTTGAAATTTCAGAGGGCTGCCGCTCGCCAGCGAGGGCACGTGCCGCCTAGAAATGTGACTTTGGACGGAGGACAGATGAGGACAGGGACATACTCAAGAACGGACCTCCTGCACACTGATCCCGAGCTCCCCACAAAGTACCAAATCACTGACTGCGTGGGTGTGTGTTTGGGAAGGTGTGTGAAAACTCAAAGTACTTGTACCAACGTGGTGCATTTGTGAACATTTTCCTCTGATTGGATAAATAATTCATGCTATAGGCACAAACAGAGACACAGCGTGCACAACGGCCTCCATATGCCAAATATTTTCCCACACTATCTCCAACATGGACTTGTTTTAGTGCATTTTAAAAGAAGCACACACATTTTGGAGGATATTGAGGGTAAAAAGGCAGCAGGGCTTCCACACTGAATGCATGCTGGTCGTGTGTTTCTGATCACGATACATCTTGCATGAAAATTTGAAGTCTGGATATGTTGCGGTGCACTGAGCATAAAAAACACAGTTGTCTCTGTCTTTTAATGCATCAAGGTCAGTGTTTATGCAGACATAGTCATCTCTTTTCTAAATCTCTTTCTAGACTTGTGCACCAGTGTTTGATAACAGGACGACAGGAGTAAATCCACTGCACACGAGGACATACGAATGGAAAAGAAACTAGTTTTTTTTTTAAAACTGGACCATAAAAGCCAGGAGACACATCACTCTGCCTCCACGTGTGAGGTGAGATCATGTGTGAGCTCTGTAATCTAAATAAACCGATGAGGGCACAGCAGACATGCGATAGGCAAACTGGTCTTCAGCTCTGTCCGGTTGGAGGCCTTCCTCGTCTCTCCTGCTCTATTTCAGTGCAGCCATGTGTTCACGCCTCCCCTCAGCTGTCCAAACACGCAGACATGACCAAACCGCTTCATCCAATTAACTGCGGCCAGTGCAGTCGAGCTGCCAATTGTGCAGGGATGTGCACAAACGCACACCTATTGGTCACCAAATGACTCATCCTTCATCTGGATTGTGTGTGTGAGGCCACGATCCCTGGTCAAGTCAAAGAGGAGGACGTGATCAGACACAACACAGCCTCGTATTTAGCTTTGGTTCAATCAATCAATCAATCAATCAATCAATCAATCAATCAATCAATCAATCAATCAATCAATCATTTTGGCTTCAGAGAACAGGATGACAGTTCAGTCCAATCATCAGGCTAATGTAACATTAAGGTACAAAATCACATGATATTTGGATGGAAACACTTAAATTGTGCATTTCCTGCTTTGGCAAATACTGCTGAAGCTGGAAATCGTGGGATCTTTTGTCTCAGTAAACTGATTTCTTGTATATATCTGCTGTACATTCGAGTGATACCACCGGCCTTCTGGTCAGACGTTTAAAGCTGGATTTTCCCCCTTAACTCTGCTCTAAAACCTGCTTTAGCCTTGGTATATTTGGGATTTCGCAGCGATGACAGTGCTGTTCACAGGTTTTCTTTCTGTGTGTACAAACACGTAGCGTATCTCCGATGACCCGACACCGGACAGGCTAATCCCTGCAGAGCATCTGGGGGGGCCACGGGAGGTGGGGGCCTCTCTGACAGTCTGGAGGCTCAGGGTTTAACCAGCAGGGCACCTGCTTTCTTCAGAGGGAGGTCCAGTGAAGGGGGTGTAAAGAGGATTTGTTTTGGGTCGATTTTGGGGCAGAATGGTCTTTGCATGTCTGGAAACAGCAGGCCAGAAAAACACGTTGTGTGCATGTCATGTTAGGTGCATGCATGTCAATAACTGTCAGAGAAAACAGAATGAAAAGGGGCTGTTTACCATAATATTATGTGCTGGTTGGTCACAGTCAGAAACAGCATAAATATGCCAACAGGCCCACCAGGACTTTACTGACGGGTGCCAGCACATAATGTATATAATTGGCCTCGATATCTGTGCATCCAAACATCAGTGGCAGCACAAACAGATGAGGTTAATCCGCCTGTGATCCCCCGGCCTCAGAGTACATCCTGTACCCGCGGCAGCCTGCTTGAAGAAAACACCTTTTGTCAATGAAACGGGATTTGCGAAAGTGCCATCTGGACACTAGAGCAGGAGCTCTGTCTACACCGAGCGAGCCAGCCGCTCTGAGGTCGGGATCTGGAATCAGACTGACCTGAGGATGGGGGGGGGGGGGGGGGGGGGCAGAGCAGGTCAGGTCGAGGTCCTTTAAATAGACATACATTACATCAAAGACTGCAGTTAATTAGATTTTGTCCCAGGGCACCTCAAACTGCAGTGCTTTATCCCTCTCAGGTTCCCTTTTATTTATTTATTTTTTTTAATTTGACATGAATCATATGACGAAAATAAAAGAATATCAAATTAAGTGGTTTGATTTAATTAAAGAAACTTTAAAAAAAAAGACCTAAAAGACCTAGTTTTTATTGCCTCGCTTAAGAGGAAATTGAGCCATGCACTCTGCAGGGTCCTAAATGCTACTAAAAATACACAGAGCCACTCAGCTGCTGGACCTCAGGGTCAAAATTTGGCCTGGAAAATAAAAGTCCGCCACTGTCTTGGTGTTAAATTGCATGTGCTTCATTATTGCCGACTGAACTAGTTTGCTTCATTCATTCATGTTTGATTTGCAGATTCCTGAGCTGAAATATTGAGGAAATAGTCAGAGCCACCAGCGTGAGATTTTTTTGAAGTGTTTTTGTTGAGCTGTACTGGTTTTAGTATCTTGAATAAACTGGCATGTTATCATATTATATAATATTATGTTGTAGCAAGAGTTATGCAAGACAGCTAAATTGTGCTTGTCTTGTTTCAGCCTTGCCAGTATGAATAAAATGTATGGCTTTGCATAAATAGAGTGTACAGACTGCAGGTTTTCTCCATGTTTTATGGAGGATTATAAAAATGATTTCTAGTAATCCTGTCATACTTTTACATTAATACTATGGAGACATCAAAGCAGAACCACAAATCTAATGGGGATTACAATGCAGAGACACTGTGTGTATGTGTCCAACATGTACGTTTGCATGCTAATACAAATTTATTCTTTTTCTTTCCTCACATCCATGTATCACGTGTATTTTCTTGTTTTCCCTCATTAAGCGCTTTTTTGAGCTCTGGTTTTGAGAGCTGTATTAAAAATATTTTGCTATCCTCACAGGACTTTCTTTACACCTGTAACTGCAATTTAAACAAACAATACAAAGGCAGGCGCGCGCGCGCGCACACACACACACACACACACACACACACACACACACACACACACACACACACACACACACACACACACACACACAGAGCCCATTAGAAAACTCGCTGTGTAAACACAATTAAGGCATTTAAGTCGGTTTGAACCCCAAACACGTCGTACCTGACGTTTTAAGACGCGGAATGCACATATTTGCAAGACAAACACGCTCTCTGCTCCTGCAATCGTCACATGGCGTTGTCCGACATTGTTGCACGCGCCCGCCTGCACGCCGTTGCTGGCAGCGTGCTTGTCCACGTGACGCAGCGGTGGGCGGGCGACCACAGCGTGTCTTCAAAGGGGGCTCGGCCGTATCGAACCAATAACACGTCCACATATAGATAAATATTTAGGTGGCGGTCCGCCTCTGCGCATGCGTAATGAGGTCTAGTGCGGAAGCAGGTGATCCTGCTGTTAAACTGGGAGGAAGAGCAGGTTACTGGCTAGAACAGGTGGAGTGAAGAGCAGCTGTACTTATGTTTAAATTGTAGAACTGATTGATTTCCTTGTTATAAACCTTTTTTTTTTTTTTGCATCAATTTAATGATTTAATCCAGAGTTTTAAGGGTTTTAGCTGGAGAGTCACTCAAACCTCAACAGTGTTTCAAAAGAAAACCGAACAGTCCGCTTTTTTTGTTTTCATTTTTATTTGAGGTGCAACTGTCTAGTGCAATTGTAACGTCACATTTGTGATGGGCTGAGGAACATGCACAAAACATCGACATACTTGTGCTCGGCATTTTCCTTTTTTTCTCTTTTGTGCCAAGTGTCTCATAACTGCGTTCAGCGCTCCAGTTGCACTACGAGCAACTCACACACTCGGCTGTACAAAAAGACAAAGAAATGAAAAGACAAAACAAAAAACACCATCGCCATCCATTAAAAAAACCACACACATCTCCAAATGGTAAAACAGTCCAGATAACTTGAGCGAGTGAGTGAAGCGACGGCAGAGGAGAGTTCACGTACAGTACAAGGCCGTGTGTCACTGCAGGAGAGACAGCATCTTAGTGTGGAGGGAAATAATCCTCTTCTGTTCCCACCCTGAGTAATGACATCACAGGTAGTTCAAAACCTGGTAAAACCATAGATATATATATGGATATGTATATATATAAATATATATACACACACGTATTGAATAAAACAACTAAAAAAACTTTTATATATGTATCTATGGTTAGAAACCAGGCACTTGGCAGAGTTTAATTGGAAATTTTTAATCTGTACAAAGTTAACTACCTAGAAACAGTCATGTCCTACTTATTTGCCTCTCCATTAATTATTTTTACAGATCACTAGGACTTTAATTACATCAACAAGAGCGAAAACGTAAACAGACAAAAATGAATCCTAAACCCTCCCTTAAAAAAAAGCCTTGATTCCCTGCATAAATGTTTAACGCTCCATCCAAGACGGGGGAGAGTGTGTTCAGGGTGGGGACGGCGGCGTGAACCTCGGGAAGAACACACTTCTCAAAGTGAACAATGAGGCGCAGCTAATATATATTTCGTAATTCTTTCTAAGTCATCCCCCTCAACCCAGAACAGCAAGGCTCTCGTCGTCCACAGAAATTGTGAGCATGAGAGAAAGCGAGCTGGACTCTTTTGACTCCCATTCCAGATGGGTCGTACAAGTGTGTACAGTTCGTCCATTGTCAGCATCGTCTGGAAAAGGTGCACGGACCACAGCACTGAAAAAACAAAAAAACAAATGGAAAACAAGACTCTGAGTAGAAAATCTGTGATGCAGGTGGACAGTGCCGGGTCGAGGCGGGGCGAGACGATGGCACACGTTCCACGGGGACTCGACGGCACTGACAAGAGCATGCGGCACGCTCCCCTGATTGGCCGGGCCCGGCGTTAGCTCCTCCCCCCAGGTGGCCCTGAACAATGGCGGCGGAGGCGGCTGTGAGGATCGACAGTCACTTCCTGTCAGCCACGTCCTTCCCCTCATCATCATCATGATGATCACGACGACGACGATTGTCTGAAGCGGGTAATAAAAGTTGGAGATCAAGCTGGGACACACACACACACACACACACACACACACACACACACACACACACACACACACACACAAACACACAAACAAACACACACACACACACACACACACACACACACACACACACACACACACACACACACACACACACACACACACACACACACAGGTGCAACTCCACAGTCTTTCTGTTAAATTAAATGTGCAACAAAACAAAGTTGTTTTTCGTCCTCCGGGTAAGTTGAAGTGTGCGCTCTTTGAGATGGTGGCATAGAGTCAGTTCACAGTATGGCAAGACTCCTTCCTCTTCTTCCTCCTCCTCCCATCCCCCCATCTCTCATCCTCGGGGTCCTCCAGTGTGCAGCTTATGGGTTACGCAGATGTGCCGGAGTTCTGTGTGGAGGGGAGGACTTGTGTCGTCCCGGCCGGGACCGGGACCGGAGGCTGGGCGGTCGCGGTCGGGGAGCCGCCGGTCTGGACCTGCGCCTGGAACTGAGCCATCTGCTCGGGGCTGGCCAGGTTCTTCAGCAGGTTGTTCTCCTGCTCCAGCTGAGTGTTGCGCTCGATCAGCTCTTTGATCTGCTCCTTCAGCACCTCCACCTCCTCGCGCACGGCGTACATCAGGTGGCTCTTCACCAGGTCCTGAGGACGGAGGGGGAGAAAGAGCGAGAGGCGGTTAGCTGACAGCTCAAACCACACTCACTATGATCCAGACTCCTTATGATGCAACAAAACGACCATATGCTTCCACATGCTTGTTATTTATAAAGCTGATTCACGTCGGAAGTGAAACTATTCAGGATAGATACAACAATTAGTTTGTCAATTACTCTCCAATTATTTTGCTAATCGACTGATTTGTTTGCCATTTTTTTAAACATTTGCTGCTTACAGCTTTTCAGATGTGAAGATATATTACCTTTTTCGAATTCGGATCATTGTATAGTAAGTATTTTTGTTTCTTGCACAGTTGCTCAAACACAGCAAGCTCTTTGAGACTCTGAGGAATGGGGACGGGCCACAATTTCTCTGCGAGTCGGAAGACTAAAATAAATTCTTATAAATTAATCAAGAGCAGCATCAGTCAGTTCATCGACAAAACACGCCAACCGACAGAAAACAAACGGTTGACAGCTCACTTCTGATAATCAACTCATCATTTTTCAACATACTGTGGCTCCAATTTCTCAAATAGGAAGATTTGCTGCTCTGCAGTTTTTCCTATCACCAGATTGTGAACTGAAAAATTGAAATATTTCACCTTTTTTTTTTTACTTTTAGGATCCAAATGAGTATCGGTTTGCAGATCACCAGATTAAATACCTGATAAGCATAGTTGCAGCCCTGATCGCACACCCCATCCTTTTTGATTCACATGACCTTCATGACTTCCCAAACCTCCCTTGTCTAACTTCCTTTTTATTTTCCTCAATTGTATTTTGGCTCATCCATGTTTATATTTACTCTAGAAATAACCCCTGACTTCCCACTTGGATAAAAAAAAAAAAACAGCGACGCTCTTCTCAAAGAGAAATTGACTCAAACATGTGAGCGACTCCGGGAGAGAAGGTGACACAGCAGAGCAAAGGCTAATTATGGGTCGTAAGTCATTGGCACAGCACATGGCAGCTGTCTGGCAGGAAACCAGCTCATGGATTCCTCAGAAATACTATTTATTAAGAGAAGCGGCCTTGTGGTGCATTCCCGCGCTGATGCCTGAGCAGTGTGCTGTGGCAGCCCACGGAATGGGGATTTACGCCTAATAATCTGAGCATCCCCTCCTCTGAGGACCCTCTTCCTCCTCCTCCTCCTGCCTGGCCTGGTGCACAGAGAGGGAACAAAATGTTCCTGCACCGGGGTGGGAGGAGCCTATCACCGGCCGAGTTATTTATACCGAGCCATGGGGAGGCTGCTGCTTGCCTAGCAACACGGGACAGAGAGGGGGGGACAGGGCGAGGGACCATGTATATGCATGAGATGAGGAAGAGAGAGAGAGATAGCGTGTGAACCTTAGCCTGGCCCACATCGAGTTGCCAACAACCCGGAGGTCATCTGTTCAAATCGTGACAGAGCAGGAAGCTCCTGCCGCCACAATTTCAGACAGCAGCAGGCGCAAATATGCGGGGAAAGATAACATCCAGAGCGCAGAAAAGCGCCATCATGCTTTTTACTCATTCATTGCTGAACATCAGCTTTGTGTCGCCCCTCAGTCACCTGACATCCCCCCACCATTGCACACATTATCTTGCATGTCGCTCAGGAGGACACCGCGGTGTTTGCGTTACATAACAGTGGAGGCAGCGCATACATGTCAGGCATGAGACGGGCCTATTTACAAACACTGTGGGGTGATATGACTGCGTAATAGAGCTTTAAAACAAACACACGCTTACCATTGCTTGTTCGATCTTGTTGTCAATGGCCACAACGCTTGCACCAGAGGAGCTGAAAGACAAAGAAAAAAGAGGATTAGTTGGTTGATTGTCACAGCCTACATGGTGCAACGATGGCTGAGCACTGCAGGGTAGATTTGGGTGTTTTTCGTGGCAGAAACGTGACTGGCATTTGAGGCATCAAGCAGCGGAGACAAACACAAAGAAGCCTGAGGTGGAAAATGCTGGAGCTGTCACAAAATATGACAACCTAGAAGCCACAGTAATGAGTGTCTGCAACAAAGCAAATGGAGGTCGGGCTAGGAGGCTCTGACTTTGATGGCGGAGAATCAATGAGGCTCGTAGCCTCGTTTTCATTTGCCGCACATCGCGTTTCAGAAGCGGGCGATGTTGCGCAGAAAGCCTGCAGACATTACCTATTGTCAACCCGGACCGATGCGCTCTCCTTCCCGAGCACAGAGGACAGAAACGAAATCGAGAAATTCCTCAGCTGACAAACGCCAAGATCCATCGCCACTGTGTAACATTGGGAATTCATGCTATCCCGTCCATTAAACCCCCCAAAGGCGATTCCCCGGCTGTACAAACTGGAAATCCAGCGGTACGAAAGTAGAAAAACAGCGCATTATTGAGGCCAGGACGTCAGGTCTGCTCTCCGGGCGACCGCAGCGCTCGCAGCCGGGACAGAGCACACAAAGACTGAAGCGGCGGGCTGCAGCTCCGCAGACCGCGGCTCGCTCTTTGGATAATACATGCAGGAGAACGGCGCCAGCAGCCGCGTGATTGGCTGAGGTGGCAGCTCATTAACATAATGCACGCGATAGGAGGGCGCCGCGGCGTTCCTGATTGGAGGAGAGCTCGCTCATGTTCATAAGTCATTCAGCGGCGCTCTACCTGCTGCGCCGTCGTCTATAAAAACCCGCATCCGAAAGAAACTGCACACCACGGCGTGAAAGAGCTTCCTGACAGAAGTTTACCGGTAGACATTTTGCTTTTAACCGGCTGTTTCGTCCAGCCCGGTCAAAACGTGCTGTCATGTCGGGTTTCTTGCTCAAATGTGGGGCTGCAGGTTATGAACATCTTTAGTTGGCTGTTTTGTGAAACAACGTCTCCACCTATCGGTTATCAATCGTGTGGTAAAGAGGTCACACACACACACACACACACACACACACACACACACACACACACACACACACACACACACACACACACACACACACACACACACACACACACACACACACACAGGCATCATGTCATCTGAGTCAACATAATCAATTGATCCCAAGCTGACCCTGAGCTAAAAGCTGACCTGAGCACTGTCCAGATGTCACTTCAGAGTAAACAAAAACTGAAAGTCTGAAAGTGTGGGGAGAGGCAGGAAGGGGTCAGATGGCAGGAAAACAGCAGAAGATGAGCTGACTGAAGTGAGGAGCACCCCTTGAGGCTCCGATATTAATCATCTGAGAACTGCCTCTTGTAAGAAACAATGAGTCAATCAACAGAAAATGGATACCCAAAATATCAAACAATAAATGCAAACACTTGCTGGTTTCAGCCTGTTCATATCATTATGAATGAACTTTTTTTTTTTTACTCTCAGGCCAATGAGCAATCGATATATCAAGAATTCCTCAGCTACTTGAGCTTTCTGTACACATCAGCTTTAAATTGACTGAATTTAAAAAGGCAGAAATATCAACTTTTATGGAAATATTTGGTGGGTTTCGTGCCTTTCTTTGATAACAAAGAGACTATCTTTGAGTTGGACTGTTGATCATCGGACATGACAACTGCTCTGAAGACTCCAGATAATAAAAATAATAGCGAGTTGCAGCCCTAATTTAAGGTACCTTTGATTTGTAACGCAAAGGCAGATTTTCATCTCTTTCTGATTTACTCACGGCTGATTAGATCAATACTTCACTCATATTACTTGGCACTTTAGATACGCTAATGGGATTTGATTGTATGACGGCATGAACTGATGTCATCAAGAGCCATTAACAGCACACAAGGAAGAGGAAGTACGTTTGGTGTAAACAGCTGCGCTCGAGATAAAAAGGATTCCACGGCGTCCCGGAAAACGAGGGCGCCGTTTTCTTTGCACATACTGACACATTTTCATTTAATCAGCACGAGCTAACTGACCCCAAACTGCTGCTCATTCACACTTTTCCCTGAGTTTGACTGGACAAGGACGCGTGCGCGCGCACACACGCACGCATGCACACACACACACACACACACAAGAGCATCTTTCAGAGAGCTCCTGTCGAACACCTGCTTACACACCTGAACCCCGTCTGGCTGGGACGTTCACTGACTGGTACCAAGCTGAGAGATCAGAAACATGTCGGAGAAGACGAACACCCTTGAACTCCTTGTGCTCTTCTATCTGACTTCCTCCAGCTTTCTCGTTAACTTTGGCTTTGTGGTCATGGACCTTTGATGGGATCGAGTGATTTTTAGAGAACTGGAAAATAACGTCTGTGGTGACTTCCCCCTTTGTTCCATCCAAACAAGCAGCGTCACACATACACACTGTGATGGAGAACGTAGGGAGGGTCAACTGTAGGGAAATATTTTTATCTATGTTGCAGACCTCATGTTGGACAGCCTGCACACACACTGGTTTGTTGGGGTCTATTAGTGGTCTGATAACTGAGCAAAGGGAAGCAAATATGGGCTAAGTGGATCAGCTGAGGAACTAAACATGATGCTTATCTCTGGCTGTTGAAACTGGAGGGGAAATTCAACTGAAAGCAGGTGAGGGACAAAGTCACTCCTCTTGGTCTGGATCTGGCCAGGAGCGCCTTGCAGTGAACATGAGCCACACGCGCTTTCATACTCACACGCAGTCCAGCGGAGCGACATGCATGTGCGGGAACGCTGTGTGCTCAAACACAATTACAGCCGTTCAGGGCGGCTGAGTGGGAGTTTGAATGTCCTGAGGTGGTGTGTGTTGATGCGGGGTGCCAAATTCCCACGCTGATCATGGTTAGATTTGAAAACCTGGGTAAATGCTTTGATAACTGCAGGCCACAGTTGAATTTTCCACGACATTCAATCAACTGAGCACCACCACAACAGCAACAACAATAAAAAAAAAAGACAATCAGGCAGATGCATCAACACAAAACCCCCATGGCGTCCGCCCTTGTTTAACCCCTAGGTTGCTTCCACCGACCCCCGACAATGTGACAACACCACAGCCATTGTTACCTCTTCAGATGCTTCTCCAGCTCCCAGAAGAGCAGCTTTAGAGCCATGGTGCTCCTGCCCTGCGCTCCTCCTGCCCCGGCCAGCCCCTTCTCTCTCATTGATGCTCTCAGGCTAAAACACACACTCCGATCAAAGCAGAGGGCCCCCCCACACACACCCGCCCCGACCAAAAACACCCCCCAAAACAAACACAACCACTGCACCCTCCTCCGTCCTCCTGACCTTTGGCCCCTGACTCCCTGCTCCCCTCAGCAGTGGGAGCTTCACATAGGGAGCCTGGCCAACAATGGAGACCAGGATGGAGCTGTGTAGGACAGGGCTGGTAGTGGGAGTGTGTGTGCGTACAACGGGAGCACGCATTAGTGTGATAAGTCGTCCCGATTGCCCCCTTGCTAAGCCTGAATCACAGAAAGACTCTCAGACGATTGGGTGCAAGGTGAGGGGAGATAGGAGGGTGGGCTGTGATGTCACTGCATAAGGAGTCATGTCACCTCCTCCTTCTGTTGTTATATAAACTGTCAGCGGAGATTAGGGTGATCCGTCCAATAGGATGAGCTACTTTTGACCACACACCCCATTAGCACGCTCACTGCCATCAGCGTGAAACCTCTTGCTCCTTCTTTCCTGCAACATCCACCCTATGCTGGGCACAGGAGTGGTACCCCACTCCAAACCTCCTTGCATCAGTTCTAGTGAAGAATGGATGCATTTGCCCTTAAATTCCCTTAACATGATAAACATCCACCTCCTGCATCCCTCACACTTCCTCAGACTGTGCCCCCCGCTTCAGTTCTCTCAAGGAGAATGTGTACATTGTACCAGGCACGCCTTTAGTCGTCCTGTCGCTCCTCATCAGTGGACGCCCACTGGACACGCACACTCTCACAGCATGGGTCTCCACTGGAGCACGGCTCACGTGTACCTCCATGCTAGCGCTAAGAGGCTTGCACGCAGACGCGCACACAGTTCACATCGCAGTCTGAACAAAGACGATCAAAACAGGATGGCGAGCTGGACGGGAGATAGGGCAGGCAGCTGATGCAGAGCGCAAAGCATCAACGCTGTATCTCGCAGTAAAAAAACAAAAATAAACGGCACTGACTGTTGAGTAGAGCAACTGTGGAGAACAAAGGGAGGCGACAACCCTGGTCGAAGGGAGCGCGCAGTTGTTGGGACCACAAAATGGCGCCGAGGGGCGCGGCGGGTGACTTTGTTGGTGGGATTTTGCTCAATGCATACAGTGAAATTATTAACCTCATTAGGTGAAGGTCACATCTTTTCTTCCCCTCACTGTATGTGTCACTAATCCAAGAAACAGTCGAGGGCCGGACACAAGACTAAGAACAGGTCACAACGGCTGTTTTCTCCACTTGTACTTTCGACTCAAAAGACTCATTATTGATTAGTGGCAATTACTTTATCTGCCATTTGACCATGCAACTCTTGATAGCATCCCGTCTAACTGTACACTGTGTACTTGCAGGTTTGGGTCAGTGTACGCATGCCCGCACAGAACAAAAGGCTCACAAGTCGTCTGAGGGAAGCGTTCACTCATGTGGAGACGGTTCACTTTCAGCCAATCGCTGACGGTGCAACACACCAGGCTCGGCCAATGGCAATATCTTGACGTCATGACATCACAGATGGGGATGCTTTCATTCATTATCTATCCATGTCCATCTTAGGCTTGTGTGTGTGGCATGTGCAAAGGGCTGACCCATATATTACCTAACCGCTACGTTAAAGCTTAATGTATGTTCATACTGTACTTAGGAGGCTTAGAAACGACGCTAACGACACTAAAATAAAATCTCCTTTAATGGCCACGTTCCACCAAGCTATTAGACAGAGAGGTTCGATAATGAGCTCTCGACCTTGCCAAACTGTGGATAAATCAATTAACTATTAACAAATCAATTAGAGCTCATTTTAACTCTCCCTTAAGCCTCTGACAACACACCATCCACACCGTGAACCCTCCTAAAAACAGCCACTGGCTACACGCAGATCTGAACAGAAAAGGGTGGCGGTGTTCGTCTTCGCCACACCCTGCGCAGCTTATATAAGGGCGGATGTGTAGCCACAGTGTGGCAGCTGACGATGTGGAGGAACAAAAAGAACGGATGGTGTTTGCATTGCCCACATAATTAAAAATATAAAGTTTCAACGCAAAACAAGGGGTGAACTATATTTGAGAAAAGTGACGCCTATATTTAAATCCAAGCCATAGTAAAGTTTGGGAAGGGGGTTGAAGTAATGCTAAATCCTGTACCGTCTGGACTGAACCGTCAAACCTCGGGCAATATCTTTTAATCTGAGATAGGAGTCATGGAAAAAAAAGAGAAGAAAGAAACTGGGGCAGCTTAACTGAGGAGGCTGACGTGAATGCAGACAAGCAGCCTGCTTCATATCTTAAGAGTGTGTAAGATTACATCTTTGTCATACAGAAACATTTTCAAAACCACACAGCCAACACGAGGTGAGAGGAAAAGAAAGGCATGTCACAACAAGCAGAGGAGATATCCTTAAGCTCCAGTGATCAGGCGTTCTGGAAAAGTGTAAAATCAATAAACACTAACAGCAACCTAAATGCCTTCTGCCCATACAGGAGGAGACGCGCCCCCTTTTAACCACAGCAACCCTGCTTTTATCCGCGTTCCCTCTCGCAAAAGCATCCAGCTGGGTGTAAGTAATGCTTCCGCCTCACTTTATGGTGCGGTTCAAGTGAAAGCAGAGCTGGGCTCAATCGGGGATCCACCGCTCAGGCTGCAGTGTGTGGTCCTGGAAAGGGTCCAGCTCTGCCACCGCTGTAAGTTACATGAACGCAGCAAAGGGCGCGAAAGCAGCGAGGACACAAAGCGATTCAAGGAAGTGACTGGAAACAACAGCACGACATGAAAAGTAACCTCCACGAAAACCACAACTGGAAGCTATCAGCTCATTTCAAGACAAAACAGTGCATCAAACCTTTGCTGGATTATGTCAAACACTAAAACACTGGGTTCACTTTTTACATCCCTCAACGGCATTTGCCGGCATCTAATCATTTCCATCTTTCTCTTTTTTCATCGCTTTGTGCGCTGCTCTGTGCTTCGCCCGCCTTCTTCCACATCACTTGTCCTGAAGCAGTTGGGAGAAATCAGCTTGCGTGCGTGCGTGCGTGCGTGCGTGCGTGCGTGCGTGCGTGCGTGCGTGCGTGCGTGCCTCCTGTTTGTGTGTTTGCCGTAGCAGCCAGTGTGTGTGTGTGTTGCAAACTGGCAGAATCCGGTTTCGGAAGCTTTGAGCGCTGGCATTTACATGTAGGAGAACAGAGGCCGACAGCAAGATCACACACACACACACACACACACACACACACACACACACACACACACACACACACACACACACACACACACACACACACACACACACACACACACAACACACACAACACACACAACACACACACACACACACACACCAAAAAACAAGACAGTAATATATGTGAAGATTTGTTGGAAAGTAATCAAATTTAGACCTGCAGCATGCAATTTCTCCACTTTTGAGGTATAATTCCTGAGTAGGAGATGCGTACAAAGCTAGCAATCAAAAATAACCACATATTTGTTTGCAAGCTGCGGAAAAATTCTCTTTATCTTCGCCCAGAAACAGACAAAACAAAGAGCAGGAACGCCCCAAAACTCAAACAGCTCTCATGGCATCACAGAGCTCCAGGGCAGCGGCTCTCTGGAGCAGAAGTGAATCGGTCTCTGCAATGCACGCAATGTCTTACATAACCAGCCTCTGTGCCATATGAGCCATGAGAGACGGCAGAGAGACGGCGCAGGATGGAGACCGAGCTCGGACATCTCCACTGGTTGAGTGACACTGGAGACATGCCTTGTTCTTGTGATGGATGTGGTGTTAACTTTCAACACCCCGACACAGTGCACATCCGCTGCGGAGGGTGGACGCATTTTTAAAGGAGATGGAAATAGAGGGAGTTTCAGCCTTCTACATTTAGCAAGGAGGGTGTGATATAGTAAGAAAGTCAAAATGGTGATGTAAAGAGGAGATTCTATCACGCAGCAACGGTTTTCTTAACCGGTAATCATTTTCTGAAAGAGACATCTGTCAGAGCCAATCATTATTTCCCAAAAATCAAACAATAGCAGCACATTCTCACAATTTAGCAGCTGGATTTAAGGATTGTGCTTGAAAAGTGTCTAAAACAATCGATCGATTAGATGAAGCCACGTATCTCCTCTTGCTTCAGTTTCGCTCTAAATAGCACACAAACAGGTAAAAGGTAGGTGAGCTGTAAAAGCTTTGTAAGCGCACACACAAGGCAGAAAAACAATTTCATGCTCTGTGTCACAAATCTCACAGTCTCTCTCTCAACCATGCTGGGCTAAGATAAATATTATACAACCAAACATTACACAATCTTACACGCCAAAAACATTAAAAACGTCACAGGAAGTTGTTACCGAACCCCGGTCACATGGATCTGCACAGTGTTTCTGTTTCATGGTTCGAGGACTCGCTGTGAATGGAAACTGAGTCGGGGGAGCTCACGGTCAGCACATCAACAGTGAGGATCTTCTCAGCGGCGGCTGAGAAACTTTGCTCGAGGCTCTCTGCGGCGTGCGGCCTTCGTGTGGTGACGCGAATGTGTTTCGGCAGATGGAAGGGTCAAAGGTCTGAGACAAAACAAACACAACTGGCTTCACGCAGAACGATTATTTCTTCTCTTTACCGTGAAGGCTGTTCTTTACCAGGAAGGGGTGCGTTGACAGACAGACGAGTTTGAGGTGTCCTTTAGCGAGACACAACCCCTGCTTCCTTTACGGGTCGCTTTACCGTCTCAAACTCAAACATTTCAGGATCAAACATCAAGAACAATTCACTCCAATTTCTGCATCATGTGAGTTTACAGTGGAAGCTTAAGGCCGCCCTTTTCCGTGAGAGCAAAAAGCTCAGGAGTAAATTCTCCTCTTGCAGTAAAGCTCAGCTGGATGCTTCAATTATAGGATGTGAAATGTCCCATTTCTATCCTGCTACGTGAAACTGTACTGTGTTCTTCTCTGTGAGAACAGCTGGGGGGGGGGAGTTATCGAAAAGGAAAATGACAGACAGACAGAAGGAAAAGAACAGCACAGGTGTCACGGCAGCGATCGTGGCACGGCCGGTCAAAACCAGAAACATTGCGTCTCCTCCTCTTTGTCTTTAAAACATCTCCTGTTGACGCCTCCTGCTTCACACATACGTGCACAGCATCCTGACAGACGAGCTCGTAAACACGCTTCAGCAGGCGTGCACAGACACATATTACGTCTCTCTGGCCTGCTACTTTCTACAAGAATCTGCAGTTGTGCACGAAGGCACAAGGCGTACAAACGTGACCCATCTACTTGGCTCTGCGCCCCCCAAAACCCCCCACCCACGCTGCCTTAAACTGAATCTGTCAGAGCCGGATGAAGTTATTATCTGGCTGCATTAAGATCTTCACACACATCAAAATGAGACAGCTAAGCCTGAAAACATCACCCTTCTGGTGTTATCTCAACAAGGACTCAAACATTACGGCGTCTGAACATGTGATGCATGCACAAATAATAAAGTCAGACCATTAGCATGAAATAGACTCAGTCCACTCATAAAAACAAGCACACCTACTGTGTGACGAACCCTGTCAATGGATATATTATACTAATAACTGTGCCACTGACACCTTCTGCAGCCAGAAACCACACTTGGTGCACATTACACACTCATTTCTGACAGCAAGGACACAGGGTCGGAGTGTTTTACAGAGAAAAGATCTAAAACCACTCATTCACTGCCTGCAGGAAGGACATTTCCACTTAGCCGCTAGGCACATTTTAGCTCAGCTTCTCAGTGCACGCCAAGGTTGCATAAACAACTGTTGACCAGCCTGGGAGGATTTATGAGCCCACACTGCCACCTTGTGGGGCAACGGCAGCACGACAACGTGAGAGAAGACACAGACGGCCAAGTTGATGCCTCTGCTGAAGCGTGATTTCATGTCACATTTCATTAACAGACAAATGACTGAACTACCTTCAGGTGTGATTTATTGGGCTTGACGTGCAGGAGATGCCGCCCAGGAAACCAGAAGCACCACTACACTGACTCACAAAGCTGCAGTCGGACCAGAAGACCCAGCAAACATGAGGGACAAAGCAGCCAAACAGAAACCTGCTGTTTGTGCTTCAGCAACTGCAAATGGTGTGCACAAGCAGGCGAAACATGAACACTATCATACACCGCATGCGCGGTGTGCAGAGACAGAACATTAGAGGTACACATCAGCACATCTACTTCTTGCCTATTACAGCTGCCTGGGGTTTACAGTGATGAGTCTACACATTACAACAGAAAATGTGCACGCAGAGAAGTCTTTAGGCTTAAATCTGACTTACCTTTAAATACTTTATAAAAGCTATTTAAAATAAAATAATGGGAAGACCAGACAGGTTTCAGGTATCAGTGCATGAAAATGTGCAATAGTATATATTTAATGGCAGGCTGTAGGCATAATGTGTTAAGATGGGCCAATTTGTGTTCTTAAAAATACTTTCTGTCCTGATTTTTCGCCTCAGGCTTCCTCTTAATTTGGCTTTCATTTCACATTGGGATCGCCACCTAAATATTCAATCAAGTGATGTAGGTTTGGTCAAAGCAGCATGAGCTTGTTGAGCCTGAAGCAGGAAGCATGGAAGAAGGCATTAAGATTTTGGATTTGTATCTGATAGCGAAGAAATTATTAAGAATTATTAATATTGAAATGAAGACCACATAATTTCATGGTGTGAAATTACTTCTAAGACTTTTCCCATTTTACTATGATGTGTCTTTGTTCTTCTCGTTATGTTAAGGCTGTGTAAACAATGCATGAGTATACCAGCGTTCCTATCTTGGGGTGTGTTCACAAACAAGCTCGTTGTTCGGTATGACTCGCTGTTTAGGTTTGTAAATGTGACTCAATGCAGCGCTCCAACTCTATTTATGCTAGAAATATTTTAAATTACTGCCGAGCTCCCCATCAACTCTATTTTTATGATAGCTTCAAGCATTTGTCCGTGTTAGGTCTTAGCCATCTGGGACTCCGTCGACCTCATAAAAGCTCAGTTTTGGATGATGTGTCAATCAAAAACAGGTGTGTCAATATTAACAAAACATAAATCACAAGTCAAAGCCGGTATAACTGCAGTGCTCGACGGGCAGCTTATTGTCACTGAAACATGTGATGGATTAACAGACTGAAGCGCCTCATAAAAACAGAGCAGCGTTCAGTCACGCACCAACATTGAACACACAGCCAGAGAGGCATTGAAAGGAGCCCTATCTTTGAACAAGGCCTAATATGCGAGCCCACGTTAGAGCTGCGCCTGAGCCTCGACTGATGATAGAGACTGACGCTCGGAAGCCACAAAACGGCTTTTAAAGGCAGATAAGCTTTATCTAAGAACTGATGGCACATTTGAAGCAGCTCACAATCAGAAACTAAGCCTGCATCCCCTTAAAATCACACAGCTCATTGTCACCTTATCGATACATCAGTCTCTATTAGAACAAGGCTCTTTTAACAACCTAATGTGCTTCGCCCGGCACAACAAAGGGACTCTCTTGCATCCACCTTTGGCCCACCTGTTGACGGTTACGGAGGCAGTCTTTGATTGATTAATGATTACTCAGTTCACGCTGGAATATCATGACTGCTCACTTAGGTTTAAACTGTGCCTCAACTGCTGCTGAGCACATGTGCGCTTCGACTAAAATAGGAGAAAATACTGAAAGATGCCAAATGTAAAAAGAGGGCTGCTGGTACAAAGCAGTTGACACATGGCGTGCACAAGTTTTTTATGCAAATAATCACCAACGACTGCACCTCCAACTGTTATGGCTCCAAAGGACAAGATCATACAAATAAATGGCCTGTGTATGAAATGCAGTTATGATGACATTTCATCTATCTTTGACATGCAGTTAGCTGTGAAATGCATATTACCACTTTATGTTTTTAACAAATGAAAATGTGATCTGCATGCATTTGCAACACCTGGGCAAAGGAAATATTCTTTTGATTCTTGTGTTGACTAATGGACAGAAAATTATTTAGGATAGGTAAATGATTCCTAAATGAGGCCTACGACCAGTGCTCAACATACAGATGCACACATAAGTGTTCATAAGGCATAATACGTTCAGGTTCACAACCAAAACATGCAATGCTGGAAGGAGGACACTGACAGTGCTGCACACAGGCTGTTCAGTCGCACCTATGTTGCTTAGTGATATCATTATGCTCCATTTGTGCATTACATCAACATGCAGAGTAATGCTTTTTGCCTAAGCGGTGAAATAGCTCTACTGATACAGTACACTGCTATTTATAAGGCTACAAACAGTGGGAACCAATGCTATAGTCATTCCGCAACCTGTATGCAATGTCAGTTTTCTCTGCAGGAAAGAGAGAAAGGTGTGTGGGTGAGACAGAAGCAACAGGTGTGAAGTGTATTGGAAGTGCACGCCTTTTCCTTCTGCTGTGAACCGATGCTGGCAGCTCTCCAAATGTCAAATTATACTAGCAACAACCTGCAGGCTGAAATTCCACCCGAGGACGCACAGGGACCTGATGAAAGGCCTGATTAATATCGCCGTGCTGCCATCCAGTCCTCTTGCTGACATCAACCTCACTGACAGATATTCAAATAGACAGCAAGCAGGTGAACAGAAAGGAGCAGAACGCTGCAGAGCGCGCACACACACACACACACACACACACACACACACACACACACACACACACACACACACACACACACACACACACACACACACACACACACACACACACACACACACACACACACACACACACACACACACACACACACACACACACACACACACACACACACACACTCAGATCCCCGTTTTACCACGGCGGCAGCCATGCACGGCCGAGCCAGGTCAGGTGTTTTTTACAGCCGGATCATAAGGTGAACGCTGACAGCTGGTGAACACTGCTCAAACTCGGACTGAACACGGTCTTCCTCTCACGGCTGCATCCGGTCTGCTGTTCAGGGTCAACCCAAATTAAAGTTGATAAAGCAACTATTTAGATAACTGGTTAATCATTTAAGTCAATTTGCCCGTAAGAGAGTTCAAGCATTCAAAGAGTTTCTGAGACGTTTATGAATCTGGTCGTTTAAATGTTTGGAAAAAAACAGTACTGCTTCTGCAGTGGCCTTCTTTCCTTATGTTGGCACTGTCACTACAGTCACAGGGTTGTTCTTGGTCATGAGATCTTAACAAAGGGTACTGACTCACAACCTTTTCATACGCTCTTGCTCATGCTCACTTTCAGTGGTAAATATGGGTGCAGGTGCCTGACAGAGGAAAAACCTGTCGACTTCATCATGGCACAGGGCTGGATACCATTCGGTTGGAGAGAAGACTACATGTATGAAGGGAAAGGAGAGGGATATTTTAAGAGGGGAAAGAGGAGAATGGACTAGTGTCTATGGGAATGGGGTAGAGGAGAACAGTTTGGACAGCTGACATGAAGCACAGAGAGAAAGAAAGAGAGGGCGACAGAGAGAATAGGAGACAGAAAGAAAGCAGAGACAGTAAAAGGGAGCCAGAGCCAGATCGCAGCATGACATGACCATGACTATAAACAAAGCACACACACACACCAAGACTGTCTTGCAGGAGACTGGCCAATTCATGACAAGAAAACAGGCTTACAAATGGACTGAAACACAGACGGCACGCAGGGACTGTGCACACGCAGTCATGATGGGGTGCCATGAATTGCTGACAAAAGCCTCCACACACAGTCAACAGTCCAGCTCTGTCTGCAGCTGAACTTGACTAAGACTGTGTCAACACTGAAGCAGCCTCCATCACTGTTCCTTGAGTTCAGAAATGACCTCAACAGCTGAAAATACATGAACGGTGAGCTTCAGGTCACCAACGGCCTGCCGTGCTGATAATTGGGTTTGAAGTTTGTTTACCGGTTTGCTCAGCAACTGTTGTTTTAATCATGTAACTGCTCAGGAGTCTCAGCACGCATTTGTACACCACTGGGGGAGAAGACTTTTTAGACCATTTGCTTTTGTTGCCAACAGCTACATAAAAGCCACAACATTCAAGAATAGGTTTTGTATTTCAGTTACGGGTGCTTGGGTGAGGCTGACAGTCCTCTGTCGAACCTCCTGCATACCCTGCAGGCATCACTGTGGCACTCACAACATGAATCTCCTGCTAAACCAGAACACAGGACAGCACAGTGGTAACACTAGACTGCTGCCACAACAGTGCTCTTCTTCTCTGCAGATGCATGCAACGCAACTCCTGATCAGGCCCTCCACGGTCTCTCCTACACAGACTCTGCAAGACTAACACTTACACTGCATCTTCAGATGGAGCAGGGCAGTTTTTTTTCCAGGGCACTGACTTCATTTCCACTGACCATGTATTTTTAGAAACTACCTGCAGCTGAAATAACCACTTTTGCGCAGCAAAACTAAAAGGAACACGGGATTGAGTAATTGTACACGTAAATAAACCACTGCACAGTTCCTTCGGGGCAGCACAGATCAACAGATCCAGTGTCTAATAAAAGACTAAACCTAAGGGGAGATGGGGGAAAGAGAGACGCAAATACTGAACAAGTAAGAAGGATAGCACCAGGCAGTACGACAGGGAGACTGCAGCCTTAATGATAGAGAACCATGGGCTAATGGAGGTGGATGTGTGAGGTTAGGGGGGTCAACCAGGGCAGAGTGTCTGCTGAGTCACCAGCATCCTCAGTGACTCAGCAACTCCACTGTTTCAATTCAAGCCACTGATGTTTTTACAATAATGTCCAGTGAGCTGTTTTTTCGCCCGCTGCCTTCTGAAGGCCAACAGTGACCTCGGGGGACAGGGGGTCAGATGAATGTGACATTGGGCTTGTAGGTCGACATCAAACTCCTCATCTACAGTGACAGCAAAACCAGACAGAAAACCAGTGGCAGGATGCCATTCCAAGCACACAAGCAGAGATACAGTTACGGATCGAGCCAGACACCACAATCAGACCCTGTAAATCATACTTGCTTGTTTCCATGATGAGGAAAGGAAGGGAAAGCTATTTCTTTGTATTTATTGCCTTGAAAATAAATATGTTTCAAAATTACTGCAAAGGTAAGTAGTTGTAATGAAATGTTACAATTAAAAATAACTACATTATCAACCTGTGCTGCAGCCTGAACTACAATGTATCAATAATAACTTCCACTATTTGTTTGCTTAAAAACCTCCACCAGCAAAACAAAGTTCATTTCAGAATCAGTGGCTCTGACAGCACAGGCCGTCCATCCTCACCTGTCTTCCTCTCCTTCGGCATGCTGAGTCCTGAGGCCTGCAGCAGCAGCCATGAAGGCGCTGGCTTCAGCTGACATTCCCATGTGGGCCTCTGCAGCCCCCTCTCCACCTGCTGCCACCCCACCAAGCCTGGGCAGTCCCAGCAGGCTTTGGTGCTGGAGCAAAAGCTTCTGCGCATCCTCTAACTGGGAGGTTTTGATGGAGCTCCCTCCTCCCGGAACCTGGGCGAAGGTTGCGCCCGGGGTGAGGAGGGGTTGGAGGACAGCAGTCAGAGGCATGTAGGGTGTCCCATGAGTGTGTGCCCCTGGGACTGTAGCTGTGGAAGAGGGCTGAATTTGTGGCTGTAGGTGAGGTTGGGGTTGAGCTGGGATCGTCTGTGGCTGTCCTGCAAAAGTTGCCTGGGCAGGTGGGGCTACTTGACCTTGGTGAGGCAGCTGTTGAGTTATGCTGACAGGTTGCTGAGCTGTGACCCCTGGAACTGATGTTATTGAGATTCCTGTTGTAACATGCGGCAGCGGAGGTTGCACTTGGTTCTGGAAAGGTGCAGTGGGCTGGATAAAGTCTGGCTGTCGGACACTTCCCGGGGCCATAACGCCTCCAGGGAGCTGAGGTGCAGGGTAACCACCTCCCTGGGGTTGAGCCTGGTGGGGATCCACGGCATAGGGCAACTGCTGGGGTATGACAGAGGGAGGCTGACTTAAGCCAGCCTGTGGCGTTGCTGTAGGAAGAGTGAGAGGGGCCACTGGTTTCAGCAAGTGAGCCCCACCAACAACCTCCTGCGGTGAAACATAGGTCAGAGGGGTGGTTTGGGCCAGCCCTTGTGGTGGGCTCTGCATGGCTTGTGGACTTGTGAAGTCCTGGCTCGGCTGCTGATAGGGCTGCAGGGTGTGAGGTGGCTGTACAGCAGGTACGCTCTGACTAATCGCAGCGTTGCCTGCCTCAGTCTCTGCAACCACATCTGCACCTTTTGGTGCCTCGGCTGTAGCTGGTTGAGGAATCTCCTTTTCATAATATTCTGTACATGTCCATCTTCCTTTGCGGAACGGCTCAGAGTTAGTGTCTAATTTGACCACCCTAAAACGAGACCCAGTAGCTGTCTGAGTTTGGGTGTGCTGGGTTTGAGTGTTGGAGGTGGCAGCAGACAAGCCTGTTCCTCCTCCAGCAGAAGCTACTTGCCCACTCACACTAGTGTTGTCAAAACCTGCAGGCCCAGAAGGAGGAACCGTAGCAGCAGTGACAGCAGACACATTGGACATGTTCACATTGCCTTGTAGGTGTGGTTCAGTGGCTGTCCCACCAACAATAGGGGCTAATGGTTGGTTTGTTCCACCTGCAGGTTTAGTGTTATCCAACATCGGAGGTCTCTGGGACTGGCTAGGCCCTGCTTTGGGAGCCGGGCTGGAATTAGCCAAGGGAGCAATGGGAAGAGTTGGCAAAGAGTGTTCACCTCCTCCCAAGCTATCAGAGTGCTGATGGTGGGTCTGGCTGTGTTGCTGGGGATAATAATGATGATGCATGGTCCCATTCACCATAGAGGTGTGCTGCTGAGACCCCTGAGGGATGGAATGAGGGTGAAGGGGCTCGTTGGGTGACACAAGTCCAGGTGTGTCGACCCCATGGAGACTATTCAATGTCTCATCAGAAGAGCTTCTCTCCGGTACACCTGTATCCGTGGCTCTGGACACTGACACGTCCAGCATATCAGAGGAGGAGAGGTCTTCTGTGTGTGACTCATCCATGTCATCATAGCTCTCAGTGTCATCTGCTAAACTGTTGTTGCCACTCACGTTGATCTGAGCTGAGGTGACACTTGTTATCTGGAAGCCACTCTTCTTCTTCACCTGAGCGCCAGCCACTTGGGACTGGGGCTGGTGGTGGGGTCCGGGTGAAGAGGATCCAGCCTGGGACGGATTGTCGTCACCCGCATTCACTCCACCGCCACCGGCTGCGGCGGAGGCGGACGCGCCGCTGCTGCCCCTCCTGTAGTGGTACGCCGTCTTCCTGCTCCCGGTCGCAGGCGGGTCTCCCGTGAAGTCCTGGTGGTGCATCGTTACGATCAACGACTTATTAAAGGCCAATAAATGGCTGACGGCTGTTTGCGCTACCTACTAGCTAACACAGATGCTAGCTAGCTGGGTCAGCTGCAGTACCGCGACACTAACGAGTCATAAGTGAGATGTCAGATGATTTATGTCCTTTAAAAATCAAGTACAGCGTTCCGGCCTGTAGTTAGGCTGAAAGGCTAGCTTATAAGCGGTGTCCGTCCACCCAACGTAAGTATGAGTCCAACTTCAGACATATAAAAACACTGTATTCAATGGAGCAAATAAAATAAACAAAGAATGCGAATTTCAGCTAGTCGTCGGTTAGCTTCGAGCTGTTGGGTCGCCACTAGCGATTATCCACTCTCTGCTCCTACTCAGTGTACATTTTCACCAATTACGATTATTTTGCTGATAATAGTGTCACGATCAGGCGCCGAAAGTCTAGCCCTGAACAGTTCAGGTGCACTCAGGTGGTCTTCAAAGTGAATGTGGAAGCTTCTTAGCTGGCCGGTGCGTGTCGCAGGAAGCGAGTCGTCGCATCCATTCCTCTCCCTGACGTCGAGTACCCTTTTTCCCCGAAACAAAAATGATCCTGGCGAAGAATGAACCCCGTCTGCCGTCAACAGACAACGGTGTCTACATAATATCCGTATTTGTACTGATGAAAAGTGCTCGCTAAGTCCATCTCGATGTGTCTTACCGAGTCCGTGTTTGCTGTATCATTGCCAGAGAGCAGCAGCGGCAGCTAATGGGCTTCTTCTTCTAATTTTACGGCTGTTGTCGTCCAGGTGATTAGCGCGTTACCGCCACCTTCTGCTTCGGAGAGTGGATCAGCGAGTGCGCATGCGCATCTCTACCTGCATTTGGCTCAACGCTGAGGCTCTACTGTCAAGTTGGAATGTACAACTTCTAAGTATTTAGGTACGTCACGTTGACAAGTCGCATTGGACTCTGGCTTTGCTATTTTTTTTTCTCGGACCCCGCTGTTTGGGAAGTGCTGCTCAAGCCAGCTATACAAACTACACAATATCAACTCATGTCTGTATTCAAATAACCCTTTGCCAGGTGGTATGAAAAGCTAATCATTGCTGATAACATGTCATGCAAAACAAGTCTGGGCACAAAGATAAAGTTGAACCTTCGGCTCACGTAGGACCAGCTTGTTCTGCTGATGGGTATAATTAAGCCAGAGGTGAGAAGCTCTATACAAATGACTATAATCCCCCTACAATTCCAATCATATTTTTTATCTCTGTGTCTGTTTTTGTGCCTGCCTTCTGGCAAAAGATTATCATGTTAAACATAAAACAGCAGGAATGCAAATCAAAGAGTTGAGACACGCCTGTCAAAGATGTCACCATCATGGCTGTTCGGAAACACATCACATGCCCCTTTAGGGGAGGGCAGGCTGTGGGAAAGTTCCACTCTGAAGTCTGATTCTAAAGGTTGCGTAATGCAGAAAGTGAGCAGACACATGATCCATGCTTTCTGTAAACGTTCAACCCAAATGTCAAGACTATTCCTGGGAAGCCTCAGCTTCTACTGATGGGGGGTTCTGACAACGTTTACCTGGGAACGACAGGGCAGAGTTATGTCAACCCCTTCTTACATTTAAAATTAATTCATATTCGACAAGACATTTTCCTCTTGGTCAATGGTCATTTAATTCTATGGAGAAAAAATAACTTACACAATATCACAGACAAAATATAACACTGACAACAAAAAGCATCTAACATCTAACAATTTCTGTACAGTAACAAAATCAGTTTTATCATCATTCATACAAACAGAGTGTGGAAAAACCCAGGACACCTGACAATATTATATAATTTAATGCAACAAATGATCCCTTTCAGAAGAAGAACTGTACGAGAGGTGCTGATGGAAGTGCGATGTCAACAACTACCCAGGATGTTCCCCCGTCTTCAGGCCACAGTGGTCAACTTTGTCTATGTGGATGGCTGTAACACAGGAGAAAATTCTTTAAATGTTTGCCCTTTAAAAAAAAAGGGAACAGACATTTTCCCAAGGACAAAGTGTATTACTGTAGACTCTTCCGATAGTTGGGTTCATGTCTCAGTTGTGACTTTATTTACATTTTCTCTGAGCAACGTGTAACACATGAATATCAGCAGAAGCCTTATTATGGAAACAGATATGACATTTAAAACCCACATTAATGATGTAATTTGTCAAAGAGGAAAAACACTGTCAAACCTACCAGTTCTTAAAGTGACACTTCACCTGACATCTACTGTCATTGTCAGATTTTAAAGGTGGCTCTGGATTGTTTCTTTTTTTCCTTTTTTTGACCAAAACTGGCAACTGTGTTCAGATTGATTTTATTTGCTTAGAACGCATTGGTCACAAGTTTTCACGCATTATATTATAAAAATCTTCATGAAAACTTCAAATCACTCCTTTATTTCTATCAACATCTGTATGCTACATAAGTTGTAGTAAGTTGTTTAGTATTGTACTGGGAAAAGTAGGAAGGTCTCAAATAACCTCCAGGGAACCAAACAAGAAGGGAGACCCAGAACATTTTAAGCATTTGGCGATAAACTCGATCATGACCCTGGTCCATCAGCAAGGAAATGCAACAAGAACGTGAGCCCAGCGAAACGAATGTAGGCATGAAACAAAAGATGTGCCCCGTGTGAGGCTCGAACTCACGACCTTCAGATTATGAGACTGACGCGCTGCCTACTGCGCCAACGAGGCCTGAAAGGTGAACAAAATGGATGGTTCTTCCATCACGCTGTCAAATGTGCTCCATTTTTACAGTGTCCAGAGGCCAGCTTGATGGCAAGACACTGTGCCTCAGTGAGATTGAGGGAACCCGCTGGCAGTAATGAGAGAGGACACACAAAGCATGCTCTTATATCAGGACAAATGCACCTGGATAAAGTTAATGCTCTTTGGGGGATTTCGGGTGAACAATAGCGTTGTTGCTGTCCATGAGTCAAGATGAAATCACAGGCAGAACAAAACTCATGCCCCGTGTGAGGCTCGAACTCACGACCTTCAGATTATGAGACTGACGCGCTGCCTACTGCGCCAACGAGGCCTACAACATTGCCAAAATCAATGGTTCTCGGAGCGCGCGCACACATCACATTCGTCACAATTTTGTCAATATTTGCTACATTTATACAACGGCCTGTATGTGACTGGAGATCATTCAAGGGAGTAGAGAGTTTCTGAGTGTGTTCAAGCGGCCTACAAAGCAACCAAATTACAAAGCAACCAAATCACAAAGCAAACAAATTAGGAGTATGTTAGTGTTTCCGGCTATTACTACACAATAATTGTGACAACTACGTTGCAGGGCTTTCAATACGTTATATCCCAAAAGACAGCTGCATTGGCCGGGAATCGAACCCGGGCCTCCCGCGTGGCAGGCGAGAATTCTACCACTGAACCACCAATGCTCACATGACCTTCAGCTCTACCATTCCACAGTGGATGTCATCTCAGATCATACACACAATTTGCTTATCAGTTTACCGCATTTAAAAACACTGCATATCTCAGCAAATGTGGTAAGGAATGGAACAGGCAGCACGATCATGGTACAAAGACAAAACATGAACGGTTACAGTTGTGGTGGAGTGAACATTGAAAAATGAGCAAGAAAGCAAATATAAACAGCTCCTCGTTAGTATAGTGGTAAGTATCCCCGCCTGTCACGCGGGAGACCGGGGTTCGATTCCCCGACGGGGAGTACACACTACTTTTGAGTTTTTTTGTCTGTTTGTTTTCCTGCCCACAAACATCACCTGAATTCAATTCAATATTCCTTTATTAGTCCCACGAGGGGAAATTCCAACATCTGCAAAAAGAATCTGCAAAAAGACTCTCTGGAGACTGAAGAAAAACATATCTGAAGTATGCACCTTCTCTTTTCCTCTACTGATCGTGAACCAAAAGGTTTGATTAAATCCATTCTTTTTCTTTGTTGGACAAAAATTCAAATGTAATACAAAATCATGTAATTGTTGTCTAAAATTATCAATTGCAAAAGAGGGTGCTGCATTGGCCGGGAATCGAACCCGGGCCTCCCGCGTGGCAGGCGAGAATTCTACCACTGAACCACCAATGCTCACATAGCTCAAGGATTTTCTAATGTGTTTTTGTTGCAGCTCATCTCAACAGCAACTGGTCTGACAAACATCATAGACAAGACAAGCTGACACAGCTTGTGATGTTCAACATATCTAAAACTACCTCAATGACAACTTAGCTCAAAACAGTGGTCAATGCTTAAGTGTCAGGCAACAAGAGCAGCCAATACAGGGTTGGGTTATGTTACCCTAGCACCATCATTACAAACATATCAACTTTATTATCAGTTTAACCTTCAAACCGAATTTAAACATTGTACAGACACAACTGCACTCCAAAATCAGTGAAAAAAAAAAAAAATCCACGCCCAACGTGGGGCTCGAACCCACGACCCTGAGATTAAGAGTCTCATGCTCTACCGACTGAGCTAGCCGGGCCTTGGGCATGACAGAAAAAGTTGTGTTTTTAAAATGTCCCATACACCATTCCTGGCTTTACTTTTGGTCTGTCTGCAGAAATTCCTGCTGAAAAAACTACAGTCTTACATTAGTGTATTTTCATTAAGAACATACCACTTCTCAGCAGCTGTTTTCACCCCATTCATTGTAAAATATATCGTCAAGTAATTAGCAAAATATGTGCCCCGTGTGAGGCTCGAACTCACGACCTTCAGATTATGAGACTGACGCGCTGCCTACTGCGCCAACGAGGCTTCTACATAGCGTCTACCCTAAGTCTTTAAATATCCACCACAAATAAGGCGAACTAACATTGCAAAAACTTCTTCATTCTTCACCAGCAATCCTCAAACAAATGAGACCACAACATCAACTAAAGCTCCAATGTCCTTATATTTAAAATACAGCACAATAGGCAGCCTTTTTGTCAGCCTTTGCAGCTACTGCTGCAACAATGACTGACGATCACAAAAGCCAAATTAATCTAACGTAACATAACAATCCACAACAATCCTACTGCCAGGAAAAAAGTACCATTGCCAATGTTCTTTTGAGAAAACTACGAATGTCAAATGTTGTATTGCACGCAGAGAATTATTCAATTTAGAAATTGCACCGGGTGAAATGGATAGCGTGAGCATATTGACAGTCGGTCTTCTCATTGTCCACCAGAGGGCAGCAAAGTGCTTACAGCTCCCACTGGACAGCCTGGCGGATTCTGACCGCAGCAGCGACATGGGGAGCAGTACTTGGTCAATATTAAGGCATAACGTGCATTGATAACTAAGTGCTTGTTGACTAAATATTCATTCAATATAGCATTTTTTCTAGGGTGTGGCAGGGAGACAGCACGAATCAGTTTTACTTTACAACAGTGGTTGTGGTTGCAAGTACTGCATGTAAGTACAATTTCAGATAACGCCTGACTAAAAGGCAAAAAAGGTAAACAACAACAGCTGATACAGGGTTATGTACCTCGGCAACACTATTAACAGAGTTTTACCTTAAAACCACATATTTAAAAAAAAAAAATCGACACAACATTTGGCTGTTGAGTGTCCTCTCATCTCTGCCTTCAAAGGAAAGGAAATAATCGGACTAACGTAAATAAATAAATTGCATATAGTTATGGCGTCCGCCACCAATCCGCAATTCATTTCAGCCGCAACGCTTTAGCTTTAAAGCTAAATGTTAGCTACTTGCAAACTGCACGACGGTCTGCCTAGCTTAAATTGAGTTAGCCAAGGTAACGCACACAAATCAGCTTGTTCGCACACACCTTATCATCCAAGTCACAAAAATGAATAAACGTTGCCTTGTCAAGTTGACAGTAACTCACCAAACGCTAGTAGCAGCAAAAAGTTCGCCGATACGGACACATTTGCCTCCAGTCGTCCAGCGTCGCCCAAGTCTGGAGTCCCAATGGCAGGAGCGGCGGAGTTTCTTCTGTAGGTCCTCTTCCTTCACCGGAAATTGGCGATAGTCCCGGTTTAAACTATCTTGGCGCGACCGTGAAACAAACTTTTTTGGCAGCCTCAAAAAAACAGTCGTGGCTGCGGTGACCGACGTGACCTCTGCACACGGAGGCGCCTTCAATAAAGCTGCAGCCAATCGGAGGCCGGCAATACAGGCGCTGCCGTCACGTGATGTTAACAAGTTCAACGTGTCCACCAAACACCATTAAAAACACATTACTCCATGACGTTATTTTGTTAAATGTAGTTAGTTGCATAAACTATATAGACATACTTTACAGCAATGACAATTAAAAATAAAAAACATGATTTAAAAAAAGCAAGTGCGGAAGAGTGCTCTTGGAAGCATAAGTGGAAACTGGGAAGTTGGAATTATTTTGTCATATTCACTAATCTCAAGGTCAAGGAGGAACATCCATCCTCAAGTGAAATGAGTAAACATAAAGCATGCGATGACAAAATGACAAAGAGCAGATACACTGTACAACACCACTTTATTGAAAACATGTACACACACTTTAAATCCACACACAAAAAGTAACATTGCTGCAATCATCAGATGTAACATAGCTGTATTAAGATTGAAAAACTGAGACAAGTTTGAATATAAAAACCTCCAGAAATACACAAACTGAGATCATGGTTGTTCATAGTGAAATGCAAAAAGCAAAAGTCAGCAGGCATCTATACACATTATTCTCAAATATTTACAGCTAACAAGGGTACAACTCATTTTAATATTTTAGCAAGACCAATTCTCCATCTACAATCCCCTGATGCAAAAGTTCTGATCGTTTAACACTTTATGAGTCCATTTGGGAGTCAAACTGAACACATGTGGGCGAGTCTGAGTGAACCAGCGTACACAAGTGAATCAGCCTGGCCTCAGAGTGTTTCATGACTGCTGTTCTGCTAGCGAGTATAAAGAGCATCAAAGCAGAGTAATAAACCCAATTAACTACAGACTGCAAAAGTCTCCATCTTATCTTTCTGTCTTAGTTACTAAAACGCTTAGTTTCATACAACAAAGCAAAACATGTCAGTGTGGTAAAAATATGTCCACATGTTTCCAACAAAAATCAACTTGTTTCAAGAAGTTTCTTGAAAAAAGTTTGCTTGTTTCGTATTTCACTTTAAAAAAAAAAAAAAAAAAAAAAAAAAAAAAAAGTTGCATTCATTCTTTTTTATCACTAGGGGGCAGTGGAAAGACATTTAACCTACACTGGTGCATTGATTCATGCAGCTGTAAGAAAATAGGACGAGACATACTACAGACAAAAATGAATTTTGCAGTACAAACAAATTTGAGATCAATCTCCAACAAAACAACAAACAAAGAACAGATACTGTTACTGTATACTGATACAGATACTTATACTGTATGTTACAATTTAATATGTCATAAAAAAAAAAGATCCTAAGCAATCTCACATGCCACTTAATTGTGTACACTTCCTGGATGTGTACATCTAGCAAGTTTCTGCTATGTGTCATTACAATCATTACTTTATATTGAAAAGCTCCTTCTGCTGGATCAGATCCAGTTACATGATAACCATGTCAGTACAACTTCAAGCAACTTTGTGTTGTGCTGTGAAAAAGACAACTGTAAATTCTCAAATAGCAGCCAGAACCTTTATTTACCTCAACCACAGAGAGAGGAGAACCTGGCCTTTATTTGAAACAGGCCTTTATTTGTAATTTCCCCTCTTTGAAAAGTATACTCTATCATATTTAAGCAATTAATCCGCTGTTGATGCTGTTTTCTGTTGATGCACACACTTTTTCTGTTTAGTTTTACTTCAGAAATTCAGTACACTGTACATTTCCACAACTCTGACTCAAGTAGTACAATAACAGTCATGTCATACTCACCACTTGGCTCTTTCGAGCTTCTCTTCTCTAATAAAAATGTTTTTATTCATTAATTATTTCCAACTGCATACATTTTGCTGGTTTTTTTTTTTTTTTCAAATTGCTATTAAGGTACCGTCAACCAAACTCAGCAGCTCATAGGACAAAAAGTAGGTTGCTCCTAGTAAATGAAAACATTTGTGATCAAAGGAAATATTAATGGCAGCAGAGTGGTGAGCATGACTTGACTGTCGTTCTAATAATGGAATTTGTGCTTTGGAAATGCACAATGTGCTGCATTTAAAATGTGAGCCACTATGGTACAATGATACCGGTGATCAAATGTTTTTTATCGGTCTTACTTTGCAACCAGCCTTATGTGTTGGCCGCACCTCTTGCTGTTATTTGAAGACCTGCTTTTATTTGGGAATTTCTGTTATATTGTTTAGGCAGACTCTGAGGTGTGGGGGGGTCTGGGTGAACAAACCGTTCAGGATTTAAGGTGCAAAAGACAATACTCAGCATCCATCCTTCTTAGATGCCATCTGCAGGGGGTCTGCAACAATCCAGAAGGTTTTAGTTTAGAGCATCGTTTCTGTAACAAACGCCTAAGTTGACTTGTATGATGCAGTAAACCCTACCCATGTAGCGCCTTTGTTAAGCTAAACGTACTTTTTGCGGTTACTTTACTGTAAAAGGTTTAAAAGACATGTAAGGGGAACGAAACAATGCATTTATGTGTACAGTAGTTAAACACAGACAAAGCACATAAACACAAAAATCTCTGCAAAACCGCTGTCTGCAGAAATTATCACTGAAGAAATCAAAGTAGCTCTACGGACAACTAAGATTTGAGTTTTGTTCAGTGAATGGAAAAATAAATGACACACGACAAACAGCTTAATTTAGGCTTAAGCTGTTTTCGTTGTTTAAACTAGGCTATTGAAAGAGAAAGTCTCATTTTAAGATGGAAGTGACAAATGACATGTTGATTGAAAGTTGAATGAAGTTGAGTTTTGTCGAGAAGGCCACTGACTTGTCTTGTGTGTGTGCAGAAGGTGTCTAGGACGTCCTGAGCAGGTTGCTGAACACTGAAATTTGAAAGCACAGAACAATTAGGAGTCTGACTCTGTTAAAGAGTGACTAAACCTTCAGTTCACGTCCCACTGTTGACCACCCGATGTCAGGCTACGCACATGTTTGGGTTTGGTTTGGCTGCTTTGGTTTTAAAGCGGCGTCTTTTAATTCTCTTATAACTCAATATTTCAATAACTTTATTTCCACAGCACTTTTCAAAAACAAGTCATAAAGTGCTCCACAAAAAAAGACTAACCCTCAACTCTGAGCACTTTTGCATATGATATTATTCCTTTGAACAGACAAAGAAACCTACCTTGAGGATCAGACTGATTACCATGATGGCCTTTACCCCTCTCTGGATCTGCCCCTAAATAAAGAACATTTCATGAATACGATCACAGTGACAACACCTGTAGTGATAACAGTGCTGTACTTCCTTTTATCTGTGACTCTACTAACGTCTATGTTATTGTCTCCATATTGCATTCTATAAATATATTAAATATGTCAATTAAGAGAAACACACTGACCTCCCTGCAGCTTGAAGCAGAGCTTTTTCTTCTGGTAAGCAATGTAACTGGATGCTGCTCCCATAAGGGCGACTCCTATGGCGCTGACAATTCCTGCTATCTGTCCAGATCCGGCTTCCGCTAGATGAGGAGCAAAACCAAACACTGTTACAGCAGAGTGCACGTTTGTGAAAGAAAGTTAAAGTTTATGCATGTTTACAGCTTTTTTTCTGGGCCTTTGAGATTTTTTGGATCTGTTATCTGAAGCACTGTGTATAATTCAGAAGGTCTTATTAGGTCGTTTAGTCTCATTGCAGCTGAGCTTTTTATCTCCAAACACACATTTGAAAGGATGCTACATCACTGTTCTGATTTGTTTTTTTGCAATCCTCATTGCAAACAACAAGAATGAAGCGGCCATTGATTTTGTTTGCACTTTTCATGCATCTTTGTTGTTCCTTATAACAATTTATCTCTGTTCCAGGAGCAGAATATTCTCCATTTTTAAGAAATCACATAAATAAACTTTAACATATAACTGAAAATCTAAGAAGAGTTCCTCAACTGTGAACTGTCGTAACCTCAGTTTTACACAAGGTGGCGTCCAATAACTTTTGACATGCTTTGCAAAACAGCTCCCAAAACCAACTGTCAGGGAAAACTGTAGCGAAAATGTGCAAACCAGAACATGAGAGACACAAAGACTGAAAGCGTCCATGTCAAACTGGGGATTCAGCGGTAAAACTGACACTGAGAATAAAGGGGAACCAGGTCCAGAGAGCTGGATTAAAAGTAAAAAGTGAACACACCCAAGCCCCGGGGCAGGGTCGAGCACTGAGGCAAGGCACACACAAAGGGATGATGGCACAGAGAGAGAGAAACACACACACTGGCTGCATGAATCATGAGCCTGCGCTGTTAACTGGCACGACCTGAAAACCACTGTGAGTCATGTGGGAGAGGTGTGTCTTGTGATGGAGCAGTGTACTAAAACAGGGCGTTGCCTGGACATAAAAAAAAAACAAAAATAAAAAAAGCACGGGATGCCGGCCTGCAGCATGAGTAACTGCTGGAAAATGCTGAGCATGTGGATCGTGTTGTTTCCCACACACATGCAAGACACCTTCAGAGTTCGCTTCTATTGGAATCAAGATTTGGTGCTGGATCAACCCCAAGGGGCTGAATCCTATCCTGTCTGTTCTTTACAATAATGTGATCGCACCCTAATTTATTAACCCTTTGAGCCTGCAGCTGTCTCCGCTCAGGTTTCACTCCCTTTATCTCCAGGCCAACACGCGCAGTCAGGATCGGCACTTCAGTGCTACTGAAGTAGTAACACATCTAACACATTGGATGATAGAACTGTGCATCAGTTTATAACAATACTGTACTGTTATTGTGCTTTTATATGATCGTAATACAAGCTATATCATGGTATTGTCTTCTATTTTGTCATATATACTTCATAGTTTTGTATTGGTACTGTGTCTTTGTATATTACATATACTGCATATATATGTCATGTAACAATATATACTTTATTATTCATGATGTATCTTGAACCTCTCAGTCTGTCTCTGTGCTGGGTGAACATGCGTCAGGGATCAGTCAAAGTCTTTGCAGCTATTTTGACTGAGCGTAACACATTTAAAAAGAAGCTTGTCGAGCTCGACTTTCAAAAAACAAAAGACTATTTATTTGGACAAACACATTCACAGTCTTGGAGCTTCAGCTCCCATCACGCAGGTGTTAAGATGCAAACAGGAAACATAATGCTGCTATGTGTGAGGTAAGAAGGGCTTTGGTGTTTCTCCAGGATTATGCCTGTTTAGCTGCAATCAGTGGAAACAGTGATTCCAGAAGTACTGTATGTGAATGTGTGTGATTTCTGTGTGTTCAGAGTTTTGACTGTGAGATGAAGGGGTGTGGTTCATTAGATCAACTGAAATATTAAAGGTATTCAAACTAAAACAAGACAGGATGCAAATATCAGGTAAAATTGAGCAGGCACATTAAGGCTTTTTTTTGGATGTGTGATAGTGGTGCATATTTCTAATCAATCAATAAGCCTTGCACGTATCATAAATCAAACAAATTATGACCAGATCGCTGACACTGGTTTGTTTTATTCAGTATGCATGACACATTTCAAGGCTTTCTTACATTGCAATCATTGCAGCAAAGTCACAAATCCCGTACAGTACAAGGAACCCACCAAATATACTGCCAGTTACCAAAGAGTACGCATAGAACTACTCATCAGCTAAAAAGTGCCAAAGGCAAAAACCATCATCTGATCAAACACCTAAAACGAGAGGATTCTAACTGAGCTCTGCGTGCTGGATCTCTCAGCAGAGTGCTGTGAATGCTGCCTGCAGTATGTAAAGAATGTGTGCAGACTGCTGCTGACTGTGGAGGATCCAAGGTGTCTGGACTGACAGTGAGTGCACAGGCAGAGACCAGGCGTGTCCTGACATGAAGTGAGGAAAGCAACAAACACTCTGAAACAAAGACTTAGCTTTCCACTGATGCAAACATAACCTTGTTTTTTTTTTTTTTTGGCAAATAAAGCAAGGTGACTAAAAGCTATTTGTTTATGAGTCTGAAAGCACAGCACAGTTCTGAGCGCTCTGTTCGCCAACTTCAAATCAGAAGAATCACTTCCTGTCATATGAGCTTATTTAGTGCTAAAAAAAGACCAAGACAGCAATGATCATTAGAACAGCAAGCACTGAAAATCTTTTCCCAAATACATGTGTGGTGTTTAAAAGAAGGTAACATATGCATGAGTCATGGCGTGTCAGGAATAGCTGGGTGGAGAGTGAAAGACAGAGGAATGTATGTACACACCCAAATACGGGGTATCCTGTGAGCCTGGAATCGCAGGGTTAAAGTCAGCAATATAGTGTTTCCAGCAGTCCTGCTAGTTCTAACTGTCTGGGTGGTTCAGAGGTGCAAGCCCTTCACTGCAGTTTACGCCAACCGCACAGCCTTTCCAGCCCAAGCACACACCTGCAGCTGTGAGTGATCAGGTGGTCAAAGAGCACAGGAAGCGCATCCAGGATAGCACTCCAGAGCACAATGAGCGCAAAAAGGTTAGCTACAGAGTTTAGAGATGCACTGCAATAAAATCCTTCAGCAGAACATTAAAAAACAACAAGAAAAAAAATCCCTATGACCACAATCTTGGCTTCGCCCAGGAAAGCACGATTCCTGTCCGATTCTTGACTTTTCAAACACCCTGTTATATACACACATATGTAACCACGAGTTGAGGGCAACCTCAGACCTGACAGCCAATCAGAAAGTACAGATTGATGGTTCATTGAATAGCTTGTAGCAGCTCCATGGCCCTCTCTAACAAAGGTATTACAGTTTTCTTTACGTTGGAAATCCACATATAGAATTCCTCTGGCATGTTATCATTTAGCATCTTCAGGATTTGGCCCCACAGAAGGTCTGGATCTGCAACGACACATAATCGTAGCAGAGTTTTAGCCAAAGACACCAGACCAGGGATACCAATACGAAGAATAGACCAGTAAGAAACTAAAGCGGTCAATCCTCAAAGACGTCGCTTTTGCCGAGTGATGTGAAACTAAATACAACTGATCAAATATCTGAAGTCTGAATGATCCAGACAGCCCCCATGTCAAGATGATGAGAATAGAGTCTGACAATTACACAACAAGGTCATGAACTGCTTTCAAAGCCGCTAGCATAACGATAAAATTCACTTGCGATGCCGAGGACACAGACCCAACAACTGGGGGATTAGCAACAAACAGAAGCAGCGAACGCGCAACTTCCTCTAAGACGGGAAACAGGAAATTCCCAACAAGAGCTCAAGGACTGATCAGTTCTGCAAGTTGACATAATGGTACCCACAGTGATGATAACACAGCACATAAACAAAGAGAGGAAGTACATCAAGATTAAATGTGGATTTACCTTGAGGCTGGTCAGCACCACCTGTCAGGAACACAGAATGAAAATCAATACAATGTTCATGCTGGTCAGATATTTTCTGAAACTACTAAAGACACTAAATACAAATGCAAGATTTCCACTGTACAGACTCAGTTGTGTATCTGCACTGAGTCCCAATAACTTGCTGTCTGCACATAAGCACAACATCCCCTGTTCGAGTACAGGAGCCTTTCGTGCTTCGACCTAAAATGCTAATGCAAACGTGCTCACAATCACCAAGTTAAGCAGCTATAATACTGAGCACGATCGTCGTCTCATGAGGTTGCAGGTATAATATTGTGATTTAAGAACATACCCTGAGGATCGGAGCCAGGGTCCACCGCATGGCCTGGATCCAAAAGAAAAGAGAGAAAAGTCAAGTTAGAAACTCTTTGAAAACTTCCTTCCATTGAACGGCGGAGTCCTGAGAGGAGGCAGCAGTGAAACTCTGGGTTTGACTGCTGCACTGGCTCTCTAAACAGAAACAGACCCAACTGATCGGTATGACTGTGTGCAGTAAACTGCAGTTAATAACAAGTTAGTGTAGTTACTGCTTCATATATACGATCGAGCAGAATCAGATCTGAAAAGCAACCATGTGGCTCTAATTACACTGGAGGGCCTGTGGGTGTTTATTCTGTTTCCTTTCTTTGGTAGAGGAACAAGTAATTATTTCCATGCTCTGACTAAACAGCAGTATAGAGACCCAAAAGACAAGACTGTCCAGAACAACAGGCAGCGTCTTTGTCTGATTTCCACCATTTCTTTAAAAGCACAATGTAAAAAAAGGTTGTTTTCAGTCCTTGTCTGAAAGATGAGCGAAAGGATAATAAAGTGACAACGGATACACGAGGAACGTGTTTGGGGAAAATCTGAAGAAAGGCTCTTTGAACGTGGATCTGGTATTCAGAATAAAAGTGTTTAAACAAATGTTTCAACCCCATAATATGCACAGTCAGTGCCGTGCTGAAGGAGCGTGTCCATTGTGGACTCCCACAAGCGTTAACAACACTCATGCCCTGTGTTTCACATTACCCAGCATGCCGGATGGCGAAGGCATGACCCCGCCCTCCTCTGCCCCGATTGGCTAACCCTGACATTCTCAGTCTACCCTAACCCGAACCAATCTCACTCCTCAAGCCTAAACCCAAATCATCCTGTGGCAAACCAGCCTGAGCACTGAGAGACTCCTCCTGCTCTGCACAAACTGTGCTGTGCTGCGTAACATTAAAAGTACACTGCAGTGTAGTCTGAGGATGCAGGGGTGCTGCAATAAATCATACAGTGTATATTTAACCATGAAGAGCTGCAGCGTGAACACAGTCTAATGCATTCAGATGACATTTGACCGAGCAGCCGGCACCAGAAGCAAAACAGGGATAGCTAAAATTACCGCCGAGCAGAGGACCGAGTGAGAGCTTCATCACATGGTGCAACAACAATCGCCTGAAGCTCAATATCAGCAAAACCAGTGAGCTTGTGGTTTGGGCTAAATTTGAAGAAATTCACAGGAATGGGATGGACAGATGTAAAAAGAGCAGCTTTTCAACTTTTTCAGGCGGCACTGCTGTCTTACCTCCTCCTGGGCGACCTCCTTCAGGCTTGTAGTCCCCACCAGTAACATCGAACAAGTCTCCGTCATCAAAAGATCCACCGCCTATGAGAAATGAGCGACAAAATGGATTAAAAAACAAGAACTCCAAAACCTCTTTGATTTGCATTTTGTGTTCTCGACATCTGTGTAGATTAAGAATTCAAAAGACAGGAAATGAGCTGAGATATGTAGACTCACCCCCTCCGCCGCTTGGTGGTTTCACAGCAGGTTTGTCAGGTTTGGGGTTGGGGTCTGTGGGTGCAAAATATGGCCATTAATATTTTACTGTCCTTTATCCTGACCTGGATTTTAATTGAGCACAAACCCTAACGACTCCCCGTTAGTCTGAATTCATTTATATTTGATGTTTCTGGGTTAATATCACTGCTGCACGTTTAAGGTTGAGCTCATTTTAGCGACTTCGTGCACTGTTGGGTGCTTTAATCTACAGCGATGCGTCAAATTCGATAAGATCATCATGCGTGTAGCATCGCAGTCCTGTGAGAAGCAAAAGAACAGCCCCGTTTCCAGCTTTGTGACCACGCATGTTTACCTGGGCCAAGAGCATCCTCCAAATCCAAGCCACCTGCAAGACACAAATGCACATGCTTAATATTCTTAATGACAAGAATAAAAAAATATCACCGGCTTTTCTTTTTGTAAATTCAGAATTCAAAAACATGAAATGAGCTGAGATATTTGGAGACTCACCCCCGCCGCCACTTGGTGGTTTCACAGCAGGTTTGTTAGGTTTGGGAGTGGGGTCTGTGGGTGCAGAGACAGTGAGTACAGAGAGAAAGCAGATGCATTACAGCAGGCCTTCCCCAAGTTCAGACCTCTTTTCTTTTTCAGTGTCAAGCTACATACAGACTAAATAAAATGCCAGTCAAGTCAAGTTAGTTTTACTTATTGCGCGCCAAATCATAAGAGAAATAATCTCAGAACACTTTGCATGCAAATCAGGCGTAGACTGTAGCAAGCTATAATAGGACCATGTCTGCTTGGGGGAGGGATTGAGTGAATGGTCAGCTGATGGAGGCAAAAATTAAGTCTGCTCTTAAATGATAAAATCATGAAAGCATCAGCAGCTGGGTTGACACTAATCACACCACCACATATCGTATTCAAAGCAGAGAGACTTTCCAACAGCTTTACCTGGGCCGAAAGCATCCTCCAAGTTAAAGCCACCTACAATACACAAACACACATGCTTAATAGTTGGATACACTCTGACAAGATAAAAATGAAAAAATATTCCACAAACATTGAATGAGCTGAAATATTTGGAGACTCACCCCCTCCGCCACTTGGTGGTTTCACAGCAGGTTTGTCAGGTTTGGGAGTGGGGTCTGTGGGTGCAGAGGTATTATCAGCATTCAGAATACTGGTCACACCCGAATTAGAAGCACATATTAATTTCACATCAGAGAGACAGGTTTACCTGGGCCGAAAGCGTCCTCCAAGTTGAATCCAAAGCCATCTGTAACACACAAATACACAAAGTTTGACCAAATACCTGCAAAACTAATAACATCCCCATCAGCCTCAGGTGTCAGTCATAGGTGAGTATGTAAGAGTATGATCAGACGTTAGCATTTAGCTCAAAGCAACAGTGCGTCACAGCATGGCTAACATAGACTGTTATCTAGCCTTCAAACTCGTGGTTCTTCTGAAGAACAGATATTATTCTGTAAGAGGTGAAAGGAGACAAACCATCACTTTGGGGCTTCTTTGGGGCCTTCGGTTGCTCTTTGGGTGCTGAAGGGGTTGGTCCTAAGGAACAAAGAGGATGTGCGTAATAAATTAGAAATACTTAAATTGATTACAGACACTGATTAATCATCATCATCATCATCCTGCCCCATCACTAACAGTCACTTACCGTCATCCAAAGCATCGAACAGGTTCAGTTCTGTGTGAGGAAGACAGAAGGAACACCATTAAAAAAACAGCAGTGCTACTTCAACAGGACAGTGCTTGCCCCCCCGTCACAGCGGAAGCACATGTGTTCTGTGTTTGAGCGTCGCAGGAAGTTTTGCAGTGTATTCGCTGGTTGCCCTGGCAGCGCTGACGGACACACGGAGCAGCTCTGAAGCATCAGAGCAGCAAGAGTCAGGACTGAAACTAGTGCAACACTGCATTCATTTGAAATTGTTTTCGTGTCCACCTGATCTAATATTCACTCTCCTTTCAACTGTTTTTTTGGTCTCCTCCATCTCCTGAGGGACATATCTGGCTCTTCAGCTGCTAAATGCTCCACCTCGTTCGCCGGCTCGTCTCTGACTGTGCCTGCTGCTGAGCAGATAACGTCCGGTGGGTTTATCAGAGCCTTTTAGCTTAAAAGGAGCTGACGATGATTCAGCATTACTCATCTCCTCCTCTCTGTCTGATCGAGACCAATGTTTTATGTGTTGTTTTATCTGATGAATAATGTATGTGGACTGGATATATGAGGTTAAAAGGCTGAGGCCTGTGTATTCAGTATTGCCGTTTCATCCTCAGGCCATGGTGAGACAAAGAGAGTATCCACGCCAAGTTTAAATCTAACATTATTACTTCCTTTTTCCATTTCGTCAGAAAAACTGGACTAAAAATACTTCTCTTTTGTGGTTTCCAGCAGTCTTACCAGGTTCCAGATGCTGCTGATATTTTAAAAATAACTATTTATGAATGCTGTAAAATGTAAAGGCATTAAATCTCTGCAAAATATCAACACCAGCCACGAGTAAGATACGCAACATCCGTCTAACCTTCTTCAGCCGGATTGCATGCCATCTACTTCTCATTTGCATGCCTGTGGTTTACTCTGCCAGCCCTCGTTCCCCTTCACAGGAAGCAGAGTACACAGTATTATATTATGACTGCGACAATTCTGAGTATTTCTCCATGCTGTTGGACTTGATCTAAAAGACGATGTCTGTTAGTTGGCTGCTATTTTGACGCTGCAGGTTTCTTTTTAGCTTGCTTACAGCCTTCAGTTCTTCATACCTTCAATCAATGTGCAGTATTTCTGTCTGTTAGATGACTTAGATGTCTCTTTTCTTTTTTTTATTGTTACTTCACTGTCGCAATAACCTCAATGTCCTTTAAGCAATGACTACTTGGCCAAAAGTATGTGGACAGCTGAACTTTCATCCCTGTGAGACTCCAGCACCGATGTGTGATTTGAACTGACCCACCGTCAGTGTTTCAGTCCATCCCAAACACGTTGGGTGAGCTTGAGCCATTTCTTTACGGACCTGGCTTTGTAACACTGATGTAGAAAGTGGCCTTGCCCAAACAGTTGCCACAAAGTTGGAAGAAGACCATTGTCTTTGTCATTGCATCCTGAAGTATTCGGATTCCCCCAAACTGCAAATGAGGGACCAAGTCCAAACCACAAAAAGCCCCAAACAGAAGTGTGTGGAGAGTGTGAGTTTGGACATTGTATGTTCTGTAAATGAGTGCAGAATCAAAGAAATCTGAAATGATGAGAAAATCAATCTATTCTGATACCGTGTTATCATTTTCAGTGAATTTCGTTTTCATGATTTGCAGCCTTACTGGGGCATTTTGAAAGCATCAATATAGGCTTTAGTAAATTGTGCAGCATTTTTCTGTATTTTCTCACGTTAAACAGAACAACCATTAAATCCATGGAGAAAATAATCAGCAGATTGATCACCGATGACAATAATCATCAGATACAGCTGCAGACTTCCCTTCAACTACATATTAACACCTCCATCCTATTCCACATCTCATCTTTTTGCAACCTGAAGGAGTTTAAACTCTAAAAACGAAAACTTACTCATGATTAAACCAGAATCTGAAAATCTGAAATCACTGATCACCTTATATGACCCCAGTGATCCAACACAATAACCCACACCGCCTCCATCTATTCCCAGCCCTGTGAATAAAGGCTGAATCACGCCTGATCTCCTCTGCGGGTTAATTCTGATCCCTTTCTTCAGCCATGAAGCTGAACACACAGTGGGGACATGAACTTGAACATCAAATAAAAGGATTTGTCAGACTCATCGGACGTGTCACTCCTCCAGCTGAGCTCATTATAACTTCACGATCTTCTCAAATCAACCCAGCGCGGCCATCCCTTTAAAGCTGCTGCCCTGTTAACACATAAGCCCCTGTGATGGACTCCTCGGCCTGTGAAGCAGACAGGCAGCCACAGGGCTGAAGCACACAGAGACCACATGATGGAAACTGGGACAGGGTTTGTGATGAGGTAACTCCTAATAAAGCGAGTTCTGTCGCAAGAAAAGTTGGCATAGTTTTCAGTCGGGCTAAAATAAAATGGCCGTGTATGGCTAATGGCTCTAATTGCCATAGAAACGTGCGGTAATTGAAGCCTTGGATTAGCCATAAATCTTTCCTGCGTCGCCTAAAAATGGCAAGACCAGCAGAACACATACCATAACCGTAATACAATCATTACACAAGCCTCATAATAACTTCCAAAGCAAGCTTACCGTCCGTTAATGTCCCAGTAACAAGAAAAAGAAGTAAAACAATCCTCAAACAAAACTTCATTTTGACTTGGCTTTTCTTCGCAGACACTTCAGTTTAGTTTTAATGCGGCGAAGTGCAGCAGCGACGCTTACATGGGTCTCTGTTTAGCTTGCAAGCCGAGTATTTGTGGACACGGCTCTCTTGTCCTGACTGGACTGCAAAAACCTCGCCTGGTGTCTTGTTACAGGTCGTTGTGAGTCAGCTTTGCCTATGAAGAACTCACTGGGTGTGGCGGCCTGTCAGAGGGGCGTTAACGCTTGTATAAAGAACGTTAAATTAATCCTGAAGTGTTTTCTGTTTTTCTATGAGACGCGCAGAGATACAACCCGCGTTGTATTAGAAATGAATAAAGCAGAATGTGATCTGTTTCTAATCATTCTGGCACATTTCACAAGTAAAACAGGTGATAATATCATGATAAGGTCAAAGAGGCGCATTCCTCCGATATACACAGTCCATATGGTGGCAGAAAGGGCGAGGGTTGCTTTATCGTTCTTTTTCCTAGGATGGCGAAGACATAGCCCGCCCTACTCTGGTTGTGATTTGCTGGTTGTCGTTCGCTCTGGTTGCTTGGGTTGGTTAGGTCCAGGAATGAGTGAGATTGGTTCGGGCTAGCCTATCAAAGGCAGAGCAGGCCGGGTCATGCCTTCGCCATCCTTAGAAAAAGTAATGCGTGACTTTCACCACTTGCAAACGATTGCATCCTGTTTTTATTGACTTTTAACACAATATGCCAACTTTCCCCCCCCCAAATCTGAGCTGAACAATAACTTTTTATTGAACGCATGTCAAGCACAGAATATGTGGTAAAGTAGCAACTTTAAATCCCATTCTCGTGTTTTCTGTCCATAGACTTTATGGAAGGAAAACAACATAAAACACAAAAGAAGCAATGTGCAAAAGCTGCAATTTTGTTGAAACAAAGTGCTACTTGAGCAGCTGAAGATGAATTCTCCACTGTATCATTCTTTACTGAACAAATAATGAGATCCTCAAATAGACTTATTTTTGAATGACGTTTAGTTTAGGGTTCACACATTCACTGATCTTTGAAGAACTGACACCGCTTAATAGCAACAAACAAATCAAATCATCACATTATATCATATTCCTTTAATTCAATTTCATGCAACACTGAAATGTAGACAAGAGGTAACATAAAGGGCTAAAATGAAGACAGAGACAAACCTATTGTCTCTGTGAAGCCAGTAGTTGGAGGTGGCCCAAAGATGTGGGCCAGTGCTCAGCTCATCCAGCATGGACCAACAGTTTCTACTGAAGCTTGTGTGCCCCCTAGTGGAAATGGATCCAACTTTCATCTTGAATCCTTGCTTCTGGGCTTGTCTTGATTTATACGATGTAATTAAAGTAATTGTTTTCATTGATGATGGTGAACACGAGCAGTTCAGGGGTATTAGCATGTAGTCCTGCCTTTAACTCATGATACTAGAGTCGAAAAGCAATAATACATTCCAGAGTGTCAAGCTTTCAGTCTGTCTGGACATTCTGCAGATAAATCTTCTGTCCCCTTCTGTATCATGATTTGTGCGTTTAAAATACAGTAGATTATACGGAAAGAATTAATTCATGCTGAATATATAAATGACTTTGCAGAGGCTAAGCCAATGCTTAAGCCACTGAGGCATTTTGACTTGAAATTAAATTGACACGCTTTCTGCCATGTCATGAATGAAAGTCCACGTGAATTTCCATTGTAATGCACAATCTTCTGTTTATTTTTCTTTTACAAGTCCAGAAGTCACATATTTCCATACAGCATAATAGCATGCAGAGCATACGTACAGAATGGTAGACCGACAGCGATATACAGAGGTCAAAACTGTTTCTCTTCCTGGTCCCAAATGCCTACCTAGTCACAGAAATTCCTGGTTTAAATAGTGTCAACCACCAATCACCATACACCCCATACATACCGTACAATTAACATTTCGTAAATTACATTTTCATAATCTGCTCTAACGGACCTTTTTGTGAATGTTTACTGATCGGGAAAAAGGATTAAGAAGTTCAGGCATATTCAGGAAGGCGTCACCATCGAACCCGTCCTCTTCATGTCTAAAAACACCAGCAGGGTTCAATCAGTAAAAGTGAACAGAGGATGAGTGATAAGGAATGTGTCTCTGCTGGAGAGATCTGCTAAAGCCACTTTAATAAAAATGGGGAACTATTTGTGGAAAACATTGATTTTTGACTCACACCTTTCTTCCTGTACCTCCACACCGAGCTCGTGGGCCTAATTCAAGCGAGCCGCCAGCTTCAGCAGCAGTCTGAGCTGCTCATGTTGGTTCTCAATGACTGAGCTCAGCTTTTGGGCCACATTGCTTCTGCAATCTGGGGAAGAGTTTAGAAATTCCTTTGATTATAGGAAGAGGTTATAATACTGTCAAAGTAACAGAGGTAGTTTCATTTCAAATTAAAAACAAATCTTTTTCATCTTTGAAACTTTACAATATCAAATGATCAAATAATAAAAGAAGTTGAGGTTTGTGGACTCACCTCCGTCAGTGGGTTTTGGAGCTGTGGGAACACGAATGTTGAACATTACAATAACATAGTCACGTTCGGGGTCGCTTAAAGAGCGCATACCCCTGCAGAACTGCATAATCATCTGAATGTGTTATTTTAACAGAAATGAACTGCAATCTGCATTTAGATCTGCATCCAAAGACACACAGTGAGAGAGATGATGCTTACTGAAGCAATTCAGAGCCATGACCACCAAGTTACAGATGTTTGAATGTCAAGTTAATGCCATCAGGACATGCAGGATCACACCGTTGATGTGTGCTGTTGTTATGTATATGTGGCTGCTATTGGACAACTATTATAGAAATGGTAGGTCTACACCACATGGTTCATAAGTTTGGGTGTTTGCTGGAACATTAAATGCCTCTGCACATGGCTGCATGGTGGTGCTATCCACACCAAAATATCACCATCCACCAAATCTGACTGAAATCTCTATTATGTAAAGATATTCTTGACAGAGCCAACACGCCTAAGACAAAATATCAGACAAATAGAACCTGAAACATGTTCTAACAACTCATCAATCACAGTCGGGGAATCAGTGAGGATTCTCTATTATCTCACAAGCTGTCACTGACTTCATGAGCTGCTGCTGCTGGACAAGTTACTGGTTGTGTTGATCTTTCCAAAAATACATCTATTTGGAATGACGGCATCCTCATAGACAATGACCCAACTGTGCCTACTGAGCCACATGTGCTTCAGTTCAAGAGAGCTACATTATCACTGTCTCTGGCAAAGAATGTTTCAGACCCATCTATAATTTAAGAGATGAAACAACAATATAAACAAATGCACAACAGATTTAATTATATTTAACAGGAAAAAACCTTGAACAAATAATTTTACCTGGACGGAGAGCATCCTCCAGATTGAACCCAAAGCCGTCTATGAATGAAGAACATAGACACAAGAAATCTTAAAATGAGCGTGGCTTTACCGAATATCTCTAAATGAATGTCTTCTTGTTTTTATGGGGAAAAAAAAAATCAGTTGTTGGGGTTGACAGGTGATAATATATGGCGTTTGAGTATGAACACGAATCTGTCACTTATCTATATCTCAAGAATTAGCAAGAAATGAGCAAACTGAGGTTTTGTGGACTCACTTCCTCCACCAGGCTGAGAGGTCTGAGCATCTATGGAGCAGACAAAGTCAGTATGACAGCATGTTCATCGTCATCAAACTGCAACATATTGACAGGCTCTAATTGAACTGAAGGGAGTCTGCACTCTTGGATACTGTTGCTTGAAAATTGTCTGCATGAATTGATTTATTTGGCCAGAGGCAAAGATGATGAAGGTCTTGTGATGTTTCAGCCATATCTCTTAGATAAAGTCTGGAAAACTTTATCGACAAAACTGGTGTTAAAAGCATCTGGATAATGTTTAAATCAGCGAAAACAAATCTGGTGATCTAACAAGGCCAAATATCAGTTAATGCAGCTTTTACTCTAACCAACACTGGCCTAAATTACTGCTATCATCTGTATTCAATCAATATTAGTTATCCATAAATGAGCTTTACCTGGACTAAGAGCATCCTCCAGATTGAATCCAAAGCCATCTAAGAGTGCCAAATATCAAAGAGAAATTATAGGTCATCATTATTTAATCAAAGTGCTAAAAAGGCATTGAATTTGAATTGGTATGACATTTGTACACTCACTTCCTCCAATGGATTTAGTAGGTTTGGGTCTCACGGTCGAGGCTCCTGTAACATAGAGATGCATAAACAAAAGGCCTGACTGTGCTCACTATTTTGTGCTCCTGCACACCTGAGGCTCTTGTCATTGGTTTCCACAACATTGCAATAGCCTCTTTATGTAAACAATGGCAGAACTTTTTAAGATTCTTTCTTTAAAATCATAAATTAGACTTAAATAAAGGACACTGAAATGGTAAAAAATGCTACATACATGTCTAAGGTTTCATTTCTGATGAACTGATCTGTCTCTGATCTGCTACTCACCGTTGCCGCGCAGAATATCATACACGCTGAATCCTGTTTGAGAAAGACATGAAAAACAAAGGTTAACGCCCATCTGAAGATCCACTCCCTGCCAAAGTTTTGTGATATTGTGAAACTCAACAGCTGAGTTTCCATACATCAACTCATGGCCGGATGAAGTTTTGGGGATTTGTGGTCGCTACTGGGAAAATCAGGGTGTGGATCTGCTGCTCGGACCTTATAAGCAGCAGAACATTTGACTGTTAAACAAACATAGTGATGTGCACACTCACTGCGCTTAGATCGGTGAAGAGTTTCTCCACGATTGGGATCTGTGGGCACGGAAACATCATCGTCAAGTACATCAAAAAATGTATAACTATAGATGTCTAAAGAATTAATGCATGATTAATTGCATTAACAAAGAAAGTTACAAACTATCATAAAGTTGCTCTACTCACTTAAACACCCGCATTTGTCTCAAAGGTTACTATGAATTGCACTATGAGCAGCTACCCACAAGGGCCCCAGAGGCCCCAGGCTGCATTAACTAGACAGTATTAGTGACCATAAATCAAAATGTTGCGTGCATGGGCCGCTGTGACAGGGTGGTGCTGTGATGACAGCAGAAGTGGTGCAATGCTGATGTGTTAATCTGTTGTCATCAGCTGTCAGCATCACAGTACCTGTTCCTCAAGCAGGTCATGTTGTTGTTGTTTCCACCGCCTCATTAGGACAGCAATTAGACATGGCAGCCTCACTCATGTTCTTAAGTGTTTTCAACATCGCTCATCTCGTCCCAACTCATCTCATCTCTTTTCATGCTTTAATCCCACTAAACCACAAACAGAGTTCATGCTTATAGGATCTCCTGCCAATGCAACAGATCCTGTTGTGCTCTTTTAGAGTATGTGTAAAACCATGATCATGACCTGAGTGTTCATATTAATATTTTAGTTTCATTAAAATGGACTTGTAAGGATGGTTTTGAGCAGCGATTATAATACTAAAGTAAAGGTCACTCACCATTATCATCTTGGTCAGTTCCTGGAAAAGAAGGACAGGCAATGTCATTACAAATCAACATCACTAGTAGAAAGAGTTGGAGCCTTCCCAAACAGGAAAACATGAAATCTTTCCTGATGTGAATTGCGTTCGGTCCTGTCCTTTTCTTTCCATTAATCTATGGCCTGTGTGCTCAGCGTCAGGCTGTTGCAGAGAGTCGTACAGTTCAGTGCAGCTGTTGGTTTCCATGCAGCACTGACTGACACTCTGAGCAGCTTTGGACACCAGATGTGTACGCCAATGCTTCTTGACCAAGAACTAAATGGACTGTGACGAGAAATTCTGAAAATGTATTGACAATATGAACCACGTAGCGAGCACCTCATCAGAGGTAAGCCTGACAAGGTGTTCAAGCGCTTTTACAAGCTGAGATCCCCTGTGTAATAAAAAGCTCTCTGTAAATATTAACTACAAGAAGAATCCAGTGTTCATCAAAAAAAACAAACAAACAAACAAGCAAACTACTGCATAAGCTAGTTTTATTCTGTCAAAATGAAAAAAAGTAATCAGATACACCACCACTGTTCCTTAAACCCTCTATCGCCTTCAAAAGATAAATGGACAGCATCGCTATGCAGTGATCACAGCTTTGTCTTACCTTTCACCATCACTGTAACCAGAAGCAGAAGGAAAGCGAGCTGCAAACCAGACCTCATTCTGACCAGAGCTTTGAGCTTTTTCTCACCACGACTTAAGACCTGCTTCTGAAGAATTTTTTTTACAGATGCAGCTGCCGTGTGCCGCTCGCTGTTTCGACTCCGACCTTTTAAAGAACAGGCGAGGTGTGGCGTTCAGAGAGGGCTGTTGCAAAAGGTGGATTGCGAAAAAATGTGACCAACACACCTGACAATAACAGATTTGTTCAAAACAAACGGTCAAAACAGAACAATTACTTGTGACAATGACTCAATCAGTCTGTAATTACTTGATATATACCATGAATAGAATTTACACCCATCTGTGTTAAACACTATATATATAACAACTATAAAAGTATTTTTAATGTTTGCATAAATTATAATGCATTATTCATTCCAATGCTTTATTTCTCCATAAAAAATACCAACAAAACTTGATTTACATGGCACCTTTTAAATACTCTTACTGTGTTTACGACATCAAAAATTAGGATAAAAAACCACCTAATGCTCTCGACGCCAAGGGTAACTCGTGCAAGCAAGGCTGGCAGTCAGCTTATTCGGTTATTGAGGTACGAGGACGTGTTGGTTCAGAAGATACTTGTTGATGTTGGTTGATGACAATGGGAAGCAGTTCAGATCACTCATCCACTTCAGTCCTCAATAGGCTCTTCAGACTCCACTGTTCAATCCGCTCAGCTCCCTCTGCACATTCATCAGCTGATTTTTTATTTCCTGACTTAAAGATGCTCTTCCTTTAATTGAGGACAGCCTTTATGTCAGGAGTAATGCAGGTTTTGTTGTTGGAAAAACACCATACGGATGTGGTGGATTCCCCCTACAAGAAGTTTATGTCACCCATTACCCATTGCACAATGTGTGAGGCTGTCAGTCTTTCCCATGAGCACAACAAAACACACACGCCAGCACTCCCCCCTTCCTTACAAACACCAGAAAAACGGACCATATCACACCAGTCCTCAGATCACTACATTGGCTTCCTGTGAGTCAAAGAATAGACTTTAAAAACTTACTGTTGGTCTACAAAGCATGAAATGGTTTAGGACCAAAACATATTCTAGATTTATAACTCCATATGAAGTATCCAGACCTCTCAGGTCATCAGGGACAGGTCTACTGTGTGTTCCCAGAATCAGAACCAAACAAAGTGAAGCAGCTTTCAGTTATGATGCTCCTCACCTGTGGAACATTCTGTCCTGTCTACCCACCACATCTGGAAACAGTCCAACACAGTGGTCGTGTCTCGAGTTAGCGTGGTTAGCTCCCTGAACAGCATAATGCTACGCTCCATCTGGTGCTCAGTCAGCAGTGCTACCTCATGCATCACATTTGACAGAGATCTTTCATTTCCCGTGACGATAAAGGGGAAGACCAGTTTGTAATGTTTTCTCTGGGCTCACACCCCGCTATCTGCCAACCCCCAGTGTAGACAAATTTTATTACTAGGAATGGATTTATTTTTTATCGTAAATAAGACTTTTATGTGTAGGACATGTTTTGTCCCTTAGCTCAAGAATCGCGCAACCCCGCTCTCTCATCAGAAATCATGCAGTCTGCAGTCGATGTTCGGCTCAGCACATTTCATGGTCACTTGGCTGTTGCGTCAAAATGGTTCAGGGGTGGTTTGAGGAGCACAACGACAAGTTTGAGGTGTTGATTTGGCCTCCAAATTCCCCACATCTCAATCTAATCCAGCATCTGTGGGATGTGCTGGGCAAACAAGTCCAATCCATGGAGGCCCCACCTCACAACTTCCAGGACTTGAAGGATCTGCTGCTAACATCTTGGTGCCCGACACCACAGCATGCCTTCAGGGGTCTAGTGAAATCAATGTGTCCATGGGTCAGGGATGTTTTGGCAGCCTAACAAAATATTAGGCAGTTGGTCATAATGTTTTGCTTGATCGGAAAATATTTTCATGATGAAGTCAGAAATGAAAAGCCAGAATGCTTTCTTTCATGCAGCCACAGATAACATGATGCTCAAATGTGTCCGAAATGTCCAGCTAAGTTATGTGTGACAGCACGCCATGACAAAAAATTAAATGGGGAACACAGATTCATCCAGACCAAAGTGCCACACATGACTGAGGAATGAAAGTAAAAAACCATGTTCTTCCCCAGAAATAATCTGCGTTTTATGGTCATTTCCAATCACGAGTGAAGGACTGAGAAGGGATGTTCACTCTGTGTGAGACTAATATCAAGATTGGATCTTGCCTCATCATCAATATGAAGACTTATCAAAGAACACACTGTACTATCCATGTCCACAGAGCTGCAGGGGTCCATGTGATCTAATTTTAAGGATCTGTTCATCTCAGTGATGCTCTGTACTGTGATTGACTGCAGTCTGTGTTTTTCTGGAATTTGGGAATTTTGAAACCTGGGGGGGATGGGGTCACATTTTATGCTTAATTCTCAGACAAGACAGCCACTTTAAAGGCTGATTCCAGCATTTGCAGACTACAGTCATGTGAAAAAATTAGGACACCCCATCACATATTCAGTTATTCATTAAGAAATGTTCACATATTGATGTCTAATTTTATTTTTTATTAATCTCTGGAAAAGAAAGTGAAATAATTACAGAAAAACAACGAAAAATAACACTGTTTTACTCATTAAGCAAAAGACATCACCATAAATGCATGCATCTGGGCTTTGACTGGATTCCAGGACTCTCCACTTTTCAGTTTTCAGACAGCCCTTAACGTATTTACTGGTATGTTTAGGGTCATTGTCATGTTGCAGGGTCCAGTTCAGCTTCAGTTTCAATTTTCTTACTGATGGTCTCACATGTTCTTCAAGCACCCTCTGTAGAATTCATGGTAGATTATAAGATGGTGAGCCGGCCAGGTCAAAGGCAGCAAAGCATCCCCAAACCATGACACTTCCATCTCCATGCTTCACAGTTGGTTTGAGGTTCTTTTCCTGGAACGCAGTATTTGGTGTGCGCCAAATATGTCCTCTGTTCTGGTGTCCACATAATTCAATTTTACACTCAACTGTCCAAAGAACATTATTCCAGAAGTCCTGTTCTTCATCTATGTTCTCCCTGGCAAACTTCAGTCTGGCCTTAATGTTCCTCTTCCTCCTTGCACACCTCCCGTGAAAGTTAAACTTGTGCAGTCTCTTTCTGATTATAGAGGCATGCACTTTCACATCAACAGTCACCAGTGCCTGCTGCAGGTCCTGTGATGAGATTTTAGGGTTTTTGGAGACTTCTTTAAGCATCTTGCGGCCTGCTCTCGGGGTGAACTTGCTTGGACGGCCAGACGTGGGCATGTTGGCAGTTGTTTTGAATGTACTCCACTTGTACACTATTTTCTGGACAGTGGAATGGCTGATGTCAAACCCTTTTGAGATCTTTTTAAATCCCTTACCAGACTCATACACTGCAACAATCTTCTTTCTGAAGGCCTCAGACAGGTCTTTTGATCTCACCACGGTGTTCACTCTCACGTCAAGTCAGGAGTACACCAAACTGAATGACTGAGGGCAAGTCTCCTTCAAAATGAGTGACAATGTTGTAATCATGTGCATCTGATGTGAGACAACTGTGTGTGATTTCAGCCAATTTAAGAGGGAAAAAATGTGGGGGTGTCCTAATTTATTCCTCAACAGAAATTGCCTTTTTATTTTATTACATTTTACAGAAGGTTTTAAAAATATTTCTTCAGTTTTACTTGTTTAGTTATATTACTTGAATCTCTAAGTATTGTTAAAATAGATATTAAATATCCATATGTTTAAATTTGTCAAAAAACACACGTTTTCATAGGGCGTCCTCATTTTTTCACATGACTGTATGTATTGTAAAAGTCAGGCTGCCTTTACTAAAATTTCTGACTGTGAATAGCAATGAAATGAAAGTGAGTAAAAGATTACCTGATTTTAAAAATGAAAAAATTCTTTGCAGCATTTTAAGCAAGATCTCTGTATTATTTCTATTCTGCACGACTTTAGAGTAAAAAAGGAGAGGAGCACCATGCAAAAGTTTCATCACCTCAAATGATTTGAGCTTTGAGATAACCTTTCTGAAGGGTCTCAGACCGTAATCAGCTGATAGCTTGTTCACAGTCATCATGAGGAGAGGCCAGGTAACGCAAATTACTCTTCAAACCTTGTCCCAACAATCAAATGCCATGGGCTCCTCCAGCAGCTGCCACCTGTCAACAGGAAAAATGTCAAAATAAATTCAACTGAACTTTGGTTCTGTTATCTACAAGTTTAGATCATCTGAACAATCAATGCCAATGAACAACCATGGCAATTGACAGAAGAATACTGTACATTTAACTTGTGTATTTCCATACAAAACAGGTTCACAAGTACACTCCAAAATATATCGTATCAAACCTGATGGTGAATCATTTTCACTTAATCATTTTTGTCATACTGTCTTCAGGAATATTAACCTGCTGCACTCTGTTGGCAGCTGTCCTTTAAGCGTGCATAACATGTTGTTTAGTCCACTTCTTGCAACTGGCTTTAGGTGAGTTTCACATGGAAAGCATAATAACCACTGCCTGAAAGCTTAACTAATGATCATGCCTAAGCACATCAGAGGAGCTTATGAAACACAGTACAACACATTACATGACAACGGGAGCTTCTTTCAGTTAGTTACAAGTATCAAAATGAAGTATGTTTCTCTTGAATAATGCATACATTTACACAATTGAGTTAACTGACACTGACACCGCATTATATACATTATAGTTAGGCTCTACTTTAAAAACAAACATAAACGTCATAAAGATTGAAATTAATGAATGGTGGAGGTCAAGTGGAGACCAAGATGGGATTGATTTAAGAGCAGTTCAACCAGATAGTCAGATAATAGTTGATGGGGGGAGGGAAAAAAAATTTAAACTAGATAAATCAGCTGATGCAGCGAAGCATCTTGTGACGCAAGTGTCTTGGGGGCGGAACCACTACAAATGCGATGAAGGCTGCGACTCGGACTCATTATCGCGACGCACAGCTGGAGTCGGAAGCGGAGTGATGTGGCTGATCGCAGTATTGGTGCCTCTTGTCAGGCTGTATTTGTGCGGAATGAAGGTTCTTCTCTATCAGATGTTCAACAGATCGTTTACGCTCCCAGGTTTGGTCAATTTCTCGTTCCTACGTGTGTGTTACGCTCTGCTAATCTCCTCTTTCAGGTTATGATTTCCCACTACCCGCCATTCTTTCTTTTGCATGCAGCTCTCAGTGGAGATGTGAGTTAGAAGTATTATATCATTTGTTGACTAACGAATGTCGTTAATAGAACCTGAGATATTTTTTTATTTTTAAATGAAAGAGGTCAAAGTTTAGAGTTTGAGGAGTATTGTGACCTTTATGTTACTTATTGCTATTATTATAAAACCCACTTTGTGGAAAACATGCCACATGTTGGCTTAAAGGTGAGTTCATTCATCATGGTTCAAACATCTGTCTGTCCAGGGATAATGCTTGTTGCATAAAGTCTACTGAAATGTATCTATTCATTCAAAAATATATTGAGCAGAAAGCAGTATTCGGATCACTGCGTTCTTTTCATAATCACATATTGTGGTTGCAAAAATAAAAAGCCAAAGTTTTCATTTGGAGAACAGCAGTAGTTTGTCTCCATGAAAATGCTTGGTGAAAATATTTTCCCAATATTATTAAGGATATTTTCTGATATTGGGATATATCACAACTGGAAGCAAAATTGTTATAAATATGTAATAAACAAAGGCCTTAATAACAGTTTAGTTCCTTCTTGAATTAATAGAACGATAACATGAGATCATATAATCACAATTTCCAACATTATTTGACCTTCTCATTCAAATACGGCCGACACAGAGCAGCACAAGCTTGTGAATAATTTCCTTGCACATCTCCTGAATAAATGCGGCGTAACAATATATGGTAATTATCCTAAAATGTATTAATTGCTGTTCATTTTATTACAGCGTATGTACACATAGAGAAACCTGCCTTCAAAAGTTATGTAACTCATAAGAATTTCAACCTCAAACGTAAACATAAAATCATCTCAACTCAAGGTCCCCGATGTCCAACAGGCTCTCTGAGCCTCAACTGATTGGCGTCCATCTGCTGAAGACCATGAAATGTGATTAGAAGCTGTGGAAAAAGTCAGTGAGAGGACATTTAGTTTAAATGAATCTTAACATCTTGCCTTAAAATAACAACTGTCACGTAGTACATACTCAAACTGTGGTGATGGTCTTCTGAATGATCCTTTCACACAAAAAGGTTTTGTGTTGAAGCATGTGACGACTGCAGAGTGAGAAATTACTGTTGCATTACACTTCAAGACAAAGACATGATTGTGTCCCCCGGCCAGAAGAATTACTCTCTAATCACTCAAAGAATGCAGGCAGTTGATATGGTAGAGTGCAGTGGCCTGAAAGGAAAGTCTCAGAAGACTTCTGATTAATGACAAAAAAAATCAAGCTTGACTGAAAAATCAGTTTTTATTTTAATCCTAAACTACACCGTAAAAACCCCAGGTGCACAAAGGGGTTGAACGTGTCAGAACTGAAAAGATCACTTTTAAATCCTCCTTCATTGTTACCTTCATATAGTAAATTAAACTGAAGCACTATAATGCCATGTTCTATCACAGCCAAGTGTGGTCACACGTTCGACAGACAGACCACACCCAGCTTGTGATTCTGGGTTTGGTCAGAGGACTTATATCTTTCAGCCTATTGAGCCCACAGCAACGATGTTTCGCTCCTTCCAGAATCTACTGTGAGTTTATTCTTTCTTTACACGTGGTCATGTGTTTGATGAAAACCCTGCAGCCAACAAAACATGCCATGTCTACATCATACCATCATTGTCAAACATAATCAATCATTGGACTTGAACTAAAACTGAAACTAACCCAAACAGGCTTTCTTCCTTCAGTGAGATTGCATTCTGGGAGGTAATATAGAACATAATAGTAAAGATAAAATGGACTTGGCAGAGGGAGCTTTGTTGCATTGCATGTGAACAGATTTTCGAGAGATCAGATCAGACATTAGCAAGGTGAAAGTTTTACACTTCCTGTCTTAACCTGATTTCTCAAAGTAATTTGATTTGTTGTTTACATGTAAACATCACAGAAAGGGTTTAAGATACTGTTTCAGTGTCGTCTCAAAAATAGCTAAAGTGTTTTTATCAACATCCTCAATTGTTTATTTCACTATTCTTGTTAGGTACTCATAAGTGAAGGCATCCAAGTGGATTGCTTACTGAAGGAACCAATGGAGGCTAAAAGTTCAGGACCTTCATGCTCTGGCCTCAATCTGGTTGCCCACCCACGGGCAAAAAGCAAAGTCTGGAAATACTTTGGCTTTGACACAGATGCAGATGGCTGCATACTGCACTGGAAACGGATATACTGTCGCGTATGTATGAGTCAAATTGCTTATTCTGGAAACACCTCCAATCTGTCGTACCACCTCGAAAAGAACCACCCTGTAGAGTTCAGTGAGTTTGTGAAGAGCAACACAGATCAGATGCGCGAAGCATTCGCCACAGCATTCTCCAGGATAAAGTCTGAGCCGTCGGGTGTACATGTTCAGCAACAATCCCAGGACACCAACTTAAGGCAGAGCTTAGACTTTGAAAACAGACGACACAGTGATCTGACTGCTGCCATCATCAACTTCATCTGCGAGGGTTTGTATCCTGCATCTGTAGTTGAAGAGCCTACTTTCAAGACCTTAATGAGTACTGTTGATCCTGGCTACTCTCCACCAAGCAAAAGCGACCTCGTAGTTAAAATGCTTCCTCAGATGTACTGCCGTACCCGGGACATGGTCTTTAGTGAGCTTACTGGGGTTGTGAACTGTGGTGTTACGACAGACCTTTGGCAAAGCCAAACCCAGAATAGAACATACATTTCACTGTCTATGCATTCAGTTAATTACAATAGTACAACTGGCTTCTCTTTGACCAACAAGTGCCTGAAAACATTTCAAGTACAAGAGGACAACACAGCCGAGAACATCACCAGAGCGATGTATGAAGCCTTTGTTGAATGGGGGATAACTCATAAAGTCAGCGGTGCCACCACAAATGGTTCAGTGGACATTGTTAAAGCATGCTCGCTCCTGGAGCTATCAGTGGAAATGCCTTGCCTCGGACATACCATCAACCGTGCCATGGATGAAGCCTTCCAGCTGCCAGGAGTCGACAGCTTTTTGGGATGTTGCCGCAAACTCGTCGATCATTTTAGAGAACCAGCAATGTATCTGCTGAGGGATAAACAGAAGCAGCATGGCCTCACTCAGTGTGCGCTCATCACAGACAGGTGTCGGACTTGGTTGGCCACGTTGGCAATGTTACAAAGACTGAAAGAGCAACAGGTTGCTGTCACTGCAACGCTTATAGAGAGTTCCAGCAACCATCATTTCAGCTTTGATGGTTCTGACTGGGCCTTGTTGGGGGGTTTGATTGAAGTCCTCCAGCCTTTTAAAGTTGTGACAAACATGATAACTTCTTGCAGGTATCCAACCATTAGCATGGTACGGCCTGTGCTTCATATGCTGTTGAACAACACCCTCAAGGTCAAGGAAGGGGACCTCAAAGAGATCAGCATGACCAAAGAGGTTATTGCAAAGGTTCTATCAAGCACCTATTCTCAGAATTCACATCTCTCACAAGAAATTTCAACATTCCTCAACATTGCTACGTTCCTTGATCCTCGGTACAAGAAACTGCCTTTCCTGTCCACTCAGGAACGCTCCAAAGTTGAGGATAACATCATCGAAGAGGCAAAAGCAATCCTTGAGAAGCAAATTGCTGAGCGAGCATGCCTAGATGACTTCTCTTTGGTATCTGATGAACCACCGAGCAAAAAGCAGACACCTCTAAGAGAATCTTCAGCCAGCACTGTAACCCAAGACAATCCTTTGGCTGCCATATTTTGCCAGTCTGATGCAGACCAGAGCCAGGAGGAGCTGCATGCACAAGTGGTAGAGGAGCTGAGTAACTACAAATCACAACGAGTCCTAGGTCTGAATGAAGACCCTTTACTGTGGTGGTCGAGTCATGCACCCTTGTTTCCTACCCTCCCGAAGGTGCTCCAGAAGTATTGGTGTGTTCCTGCCATGAGTGTACCTTGTCACAGGCTGTTCAGCTCCTCTGGTACTGTTCTGTGCGGAAAAAGGAATCGTTTAGCTCCAGCTTTAGTCGATCAGCAGGTCTTCTTGTACGAGAACTCACGAAGCTACTACGAGCCTGAACCTTGTGAGGATGATTTGGACAATGTTTGGGAGGGAAACTGTTGTCTGGGTCAGCCGCTTGAATGACTGAATGCTTAAAAGTGCAAAAAAGTCAATGAACTGTAATCATTTCAATCTATACCCTGCACACAGCAGTATTAACATTTCATGGATCTGCTATAATGAACTTTCTTCAAGTTTTGGTCAGAATTTTGCATGAAAATGGTTTGAAAAGAACTGTGTAATATTTGGGGGGAAAAGTCCTATCTGCTTTCTCGGACAGTGAGATGAGAAGATTGTTATCTCATGTCCCCACATTAAGTACAGAGCAAAGACTGGAAACAAGAGAAACGGCTAGCCTGTACTGTCCAACGTTCTAAGACCCAAAAAGCCCACCCGTTGACTCTCATTTGTTTAATCTCTAAATGTAAATAGAAAAACCATATGTTTAGCTCCTGTTGCCCAAGAAATAGCTCAAACACGCTGCTCGCCATATAACCATGTATTGTTGTTCATAGTGGTGTGGCTCTAGGTGCACACATGTATGCGCTGAAGACAAAAGACACATGGTGTTAATTAGCAATTAGCTTGTTGATGGACTTTTTTCTGCATTGAGCAAAGCCCGGCTAGCTGTTTCCCCTCCTTGTAGCCATCATGCTAAGCTCGCCTAACCAGATCCTGACTATGTACTTGACATGCAAAAATTACATTGATAAAAATCTTCTTATCTCAGAAAGAAAGAAAAAACCCCCCGACAACCTCAAGATGGAACGAGTGTATTAAAGCCCGTAAGTGAACTATACAAAAAACTGCAATGGTTGATGTCACAATTTTATGTAAAAAAAAAACTTAATTTTGAGTTCTATACACTAGGAATTCTGAAAAATAGAGGTCATGGATAACAAACCAAGCCAGCTCAGTTAACATGTTTATTAAAAAAACAAAAACAAAAAAAACCCCACTTAAATAAACATTTGACTTTCACACTTACTTGAACATTTTCAAAACAAGGTTTATATTCACGCGGCTTTTTTTAATTTTATTTTTGGTTTGTTTATTTGTTAAAACTTACTGCTAAGCTGCCTCATCGGCAATCCTGTTGACTGTGGCAGTGAGGAAGGTGCTTGATCATCTATGTGAGAACAGCCATCTTGACACCTCTGGTCTGCCTCTCCTCTGGATCCGTGTCCTGTTGAAAAAGGACTTGATCAAACACAATATATGAATTATGTTGTCATTTTGCTTATGACGAATGCAATACAAGCTAGATTGCGCACCATGAAGCTGATGATGTACACTACGTTTTACTCTGTCATACCCTGTCGTAATGGCAAAAGTCGGCTCAGACGATGTCCATAAACTCGAAGTGATTGAAGCTCCGACACTGGACCAGACTGGAAAAAACAGAAATTGGCCGAACTCTATTGTGCATGACAGTTAACCTGTGAATAAAATTGCAAGATGCACCTCTTCTATATTAAAATGTCTAAAAAAGACTGACCCGTGTTATCTATTTCATTTAATTGTGGTTGTTCCTGGTTGTTTTTTAACTATTTTTTAACCAGATGAAGGATTTTAGTTTTTAGTCTGGCTCCAATCCGATCAACACATTTCTTCACTCAGTGTTTCACTGACAATCATTTATATTCGATGGCCCAGAACAGTAAAACTTTGCCTGCTAATTATTTTTGGAGCTTGAAGTTTCTCTCTCATAGAAACATATCAGCTGACTCATTCTCCCCCCAGTGCACACACATGCATACACACCTCTTCGCTTGAGAAACACAATTAAACTACCTCGACTTGTAAACTTCAAACACTTAAAAGATCAATTGAGCGTCTTCATCGCTGCAAAGCACTGACTGTAGACTGCTAAACATAAGACTTCCTGGTACATTCTGGTGCACCTCAAACTCTCTCATCTACATCGCTTTGTATGCAGAAGACTTCATATGCGTTCAAGTACATGTGTAAACAAAGAAATCTATACTTAAACATCTGATCTGGAATCCAAATCAGTCCATACTTGGCTCCAATAGAAAATGTATCTGGATTTTATGTTATCGGATAACTCCATCTTTTGTTATTGTTGTGATTGAGCAGCAGAAACTACATCTTCAAGACTCGTTTTCCTTCGGTGCAGTGCAATGTCAGGTGTCTGTAAATTAGAAGAAACCATCAGACCAGTGATTAAAGGCCTATTAATGACTGCATTCATGACTTCTCCACCAGGGCATCTGTTGGCAAATACAACAACTTTGGGGATTGTTAAACTTCAGAAACCTAGCACTGTTCAAGAAACCCCATGCTTAGCGTGAAACATGCGCAAAGTACAAGTACAAAGTTGTGCCACCATAAATTATGTGGTGAGACCAGCTTTCCACAAGAAACGTATTGAATTTAGTTGAAGAAATGATTAAGTAGTTTACTATGCCATTTTTTTCGGAGTGAAAAACACTTACTGCATATCAATACTTCAGCATTAACAACAGGCAAAGATAAATGCTGCGTGGCAGCATCTTAACTGACACGTAAACTGCTGCAAATAAGCATTAAGAGTCCTTCCTCCCTGCAAGGTCTGGATCTGATAAGTGAGCTGCCTGTGACCTGCCACGTTTAATCCTAGCTGGTATTAAATGAAACATTGATACTGATTCCAAAACAACTGGAAATGAAGGATTGCATCATGTTCTCATGTGGTCCCCTCTCTCCTCCTACACAGTCTTGCCCAAGCAAAATGGAAGGGTTGCCATTGTGACTGGGGGGACCAGAGGAATGGGTTTTGAGACAGCGAGACACCTGGCACACCTGGGCATGCATGTTGTCATAGGTAGGCTCCTGTCCAATCATATGCCTCTAGCCAGATAAGGAGTCCAGCTTTAATTAGCAATTTTCCTCTTAATTTTTCGCATAAACAAATGCTGCAAATGAAGTCAAAAGAAGAAGTTAATTGTGAAAAATCAAAATTTTATTATCACACTCAACAGAGGGGCCTTTAATTTGTGCTGTCCTCTTTTCAAAGTTCTGTTTTTGGGGCATTTGATAATCTTACCTATTGAGGTATTGATCTGAAATGCACATCTGCTGGACATCTGCCCAACAAGCCTCTCTGATCTCCATCATCTCCAGCTGGGAACGAGAAAGAAGAGGGTGCAGCAGCCGTCAAGGTGATTCAAAACGACGGCAGCAGAGGGAAAGGTAATCATCTGTCTGCCTCCATCTCTGTCTTTAGTCACATCTGCCATTTTTGCACTTTTTTTCTTTTAGCCAAATACAAAACATTTTTATGAAATAGTCTGGCACAAAATGTCAAGAGCCTTCAAACCAAGGCTTGTTCTGCAGTATTTATAGATGAACTGCAGGTTTTAAGTATGCTGTATTTGAAATATATGTATAGAAGTTAAGACATCATTTTGACTCAATTATTTGGCTTCAGTGAAATTCACAAAGACCTACAATATGACATTAACTGTGGAGGTGGTCAGCTTAAAATGCCACATAAGCATGTGGCAAAGAAAATCAACATATTTCCTTCTGAACACAAGAGAGAGAGCGACACAAACAGGCCAGCATAATAACAGCCATCACACAATATCCACACAAAGAGCTCTTTGTTTCAGCCTAACCGTGTGTGACAAACGGTGCTAATTACACCAGTGACTGACTGAATTCTCAGTAGGCTTTTTCACGTGTTTCTATGCGTCGACATTCTCTACTGTGGCCTTACTTCAGACCCTACTTTAACCCTCTCTTGTCAGGCATCTCAATTAGTGTCATGCAGAATATGCTGCAATTGTGTTTTTGATTGATTTAACTCAGTGCTTGAGCAAGTGCCTCGTGAATGAAATTCCTGCAGCTGCTAAGAAATGAGAAACCCACCAAGAATAATCATGACCTCTGCTGTTCTTCTCAGAACTTCAGAGCTTCTTAACATCTTTCTTGCTCTTGCTTTCTGCTCTTATCAAGGTAAGAGACACCCCAGTAAATACAGTAAAGCAAATCAACTACTCTATTACAAGTTAAAATCCTGCATTAAAATTCAGCTTAAAGTATGAGCAGTTATTATTGCTACTGTTACTGATTGCTGTCAGTATTAAAAGTATCAAAAGTAAAAGTATCCATCACTCAAATGTATTATAAAAGATATTTTTAGATTCTTAATACTGATGCATAAATATGTAAGTAGCATACTGTTAAAGCTCGGTGCTAGTTTGATCGACATTATACACAGTTAGCTAGTTTAGTCCAGTATTTCTCAGCCGAATAAAGATAATGATAAATAATAATTATTAGTATTAGCATCATTGAAAAGTTCCCTCTGAGATATAATATGGTGGAGTAGAAGTTTAAAGTAGTATCTAATCCAGTACCAGTATGTCAGAACTGTACTTCAGCACCGCTAAAAAAAAAAAACTATTAATTCGTTTTGGAATTTGAAAGAGGCGATTGCACCAATCAGCAATCATTGGCTATATACACAAATCAGCGCAGACAGGACTAGTCTGCAAGATGCTCGTCACCATTGCATCACAGAAATTTTCCAGATGAATTTCCGAAAAATTGTGCCTGAAATGCTTCTTTAAAACTGTCAGGTCAGAAATCATACGTCTGTTTCTCTCTTCAGTCAGACAGAGCTCTCTGAGTCTGTGCTAACGCGGTGTTTCTGTTGACAGCTGAGTTTATGTTTGTTGACCTGACCTTGCTGAAATCCGTGCGACAGTTTGTGCAGAAGTTCAAAGACAAAGGTCTCCCCCTCCATGTCCTGGTGAACAATGGTAGGCTGCTTTCATTGTCCCTGTAAATGCCTGACAGGCTGTACTCAAATTACATTTTCAGGTGTTGGTTAAACACAATTTATGTTGAGGGATTGCATGTGCATTGTACTCTGTTATTCTCTCATGTAGCTGGAACTATGTTGGTTCCTGAAAGAAGAACAGAGGACGGCTTTGAGTTCCACTTTGTACTCAACTACCTCGGCCACTTCCTGCTCACCAGACTGCTGCTGGATATGCTGAAGAAGGCAGGAAGACAGGGCTGCTGCTCCAGAATCGTCAACATGTCCTCTGCTACACACTATGCAGGAATTATGGACATGGAAGACTTAAACAGGAGGTAAGAGGAACGGTGGAAACCCTGAAACGAGGCAGTGGCACAAACACTCAACACTGCAGGGTGAATAATACATTCGTATTGTCGTCTGTCGCTCCGGTCGTCCAGCCCTGTTTGTGTGCCTTTCATTGTGTGTGTGTGTGCTGTGCACACTGCGCAGTTACAACCAAATGAGTTGTGCTGCATTCTGTTGTTAACTGATTGTGCAACTGGTTTCATAATTCATCATAATTTGTGCTTATTTCAATGCCAGCATGACTCCAGAGTTAACCTGCACACTGGCACGCCCTCCCTCTCTCTTCCTATAGCATATGCTACAGTTCCCATGGCGCCTACTCCCAAAGCAAACTGGCTATGGTCCTCTTCACCTACTACCTGCAGGAGCAGCTGACGGCCGGCGGCTTCCCGGTGATCGTCAACGCCGTGGACCCCGGCATGGTGGACACAGCGCTGTACGACAACCTGTGGACTCTCGCGCAGCTGCTGAAGAAGCCAGTGGCCAAGACACTGTTCAGAGTACGTGTTTAATAGTATAAGTTGTCGTCTGTTTACGGTATCTATCCTCGTGCTTGGTGATATCTTGATTTTTCTAAAGTCTAGTCTACCGATTTCTCAAAGCACTTCACAACTCATGCGGTATTCTGCCATTCACGCACACACTGATGGCACAGCTACCAGGAGCAATCTGAGCTTCAGTATCTTGTCCAAGAAGCCAGGGATCGAACCACTGACCTGATTAGCGGACTATCTGCTCTGCGTCCTGAGCCGCAGTCTCAGCAGTGCAGGCAGACTGACAACGAGTTCAAACATAAAAGTTCAATCATAAAAACTGCCTGATAAGACTCAGAATTCTGAGGAGCTGAACTTATTCGGACACCTTCTCTTTTAACTCAACCTGTTGATGGTTCTTTTCTTCACACATCTCCTTCTCAGACTCCAGCAGAGGGAGCATCCATTTCCATCTATGCTGCAGCTGCCTCGGAGATGGAGGGGGTCGGGGGCTGTTACCTGTACAACGGCGAGAAGAGGCAATCCTCCAACATTTCCTACGACTCCGAGCTCCAAGCCAAGCTCTGGAAGAAGAGCTGTGAGCTTGTGGGCCTTTAGGAGGACCGATGCAACCTGATGTGACCCACATCAGTCATCTCAGAGATGCTATCCAGAGCTTACTGCCTCTCTTTATACTGTCCCAGCACTTAAATATCTAGAATTTTAATCTACTGCTGTGCTAAAAGCAAATTCTGTGGCATACATTAAGTGTCATACTGTGTATACAATAGAAACTGTGAGCTACTCTTTATGGACATGGTTCTCCTTCTGCCCAATGCACAATTAAGTCTCATCTGTATGTTTTGTTGTACTTGAGCAAGTTGGCTACAGAGCGAAACACCAAGTTCTCCATGTATCAAATGCACTTGTTGTCTTTATCGACACTAAGCCAGACTTTAGTAGTAAGTTTTTCCTAGTCAAGCAGCTTTGTTAATCACCTACAATCTGATCACAGGTGCAACCGAAGTGCCTCAAAGGTGCAAATTTAAGCCTACAGATGACTTTTAAAACATATACTTTTGCACAGCCTCCATTTATGTTTCAATAAATGTGATGTCATGTGTGAGAATGTGAATTGTATAGAATCAGGATTCAGTGTTTAAAAAAAATATATATATATATATATATATTTTTTTTTTCACCTGAATTTTGTTCAGACTCATTTATGGAAAAATATTCATATTATGGAAAAAAGTTCTCAACATGTTTTTAAGAATTTATTTCTATGTCAAAAATCAATCATATCAATTTTCCCATTGGATACCACAAAATTTACTTTTTAGAATTTACTGCAGCCTTAATGAAAATCCGTTCTAACATATATATTATGAATCCACACTTATATGCAGATTAAAAGAAATGATATGGGAAATCAAAGATTTTTAATCATAACTTTAGTTGACAGAAAAACGACTCTATTTAAGTATTGTGATTCAATGGTAGCTTGAATCTGTCAAATACACTGAAATCATTTGTATTATGAGTGTATAATTATGCGTTTCCTTGCTGAAATACTGCCAGCTGCCACATTATGAGTTTTAATTGGTTGGTATAGTTGAATGGACAGTGTCCCCTGTCTGCTGATCAAGACAGCAGTAACGGGCGCCTACTAAGACACAGCACGTGGTTTCTGTCCTGTTTAATTGATGATCAGTTGTGAATTAGCTTGATTTAACATGCAGGTATCCAATCAGCAAAAGTCCAATCAAACAGCCCAGTCTGCCTGATAGGCCAAAAAGATCCAAAGAGACTTCTCAAAGTCCTCAACCAGACACTTGTCCTCCACGTGGAGCAGTTACTGTGTTACTAATCAAAGTTCTCAGTGTTAGTGAGCATGTTGTCCAGGATGAAGGTGTTGTCTTACTTTTCTGCTAGCATAAAAAGAGGACACATGACAAGGTGTCTCTAATGTCCTCTGGCCTGTAACCGATATGCCACCTCTTTCCATTGCACACAAATGGTTTACCGTAATCACTGTGAATGATGCCTTATTCAGTTGTGTATTACTTTATAATATGTCATGCCGACAGATTGAGGAAGATGCTTCACAGATGGCAAGAATATGTTAATCGCCAATAAACAAATTGCCTTTGAGGGTCTGAGCCGCCTGACTTATCATTTAATGCTATTTTTTATCGTGTTTGTATTCATTTTTGTCTGTTAATACATACTTTAGTAATATTTCATTTGATCAGATATTTTCTTCCTGCGACTGCACTAATTAGCCTCCATCACCTGACTATCCAGCATTAAGAGAAGCCCTCCACTGAGATGAGAGCAGCTATCATTATCAGCTGGAGCTCCTACAGATTTGAGTGATCCTGCTGCCTGAAAAGACTATGAGCTGCTGTTCTTTGTCGCAGGACGGTGAAATGCCGTGATTAGGTAAAAGTGGAGGCATGATGGCAGCAGTCTAAACTGAGCTGTACGGGAGTGTTTGCATCAAATGTGAACACGCTATGTTCATACATCTCATCTGCACTGACACTGCATGAGGTGCATAAGACACTTTTTCCACAATATTGAAAACAGGATACACAAAATCATGGATTACATCAAAATAATGTATGACTGAAAATATAATTCTATACATATAGATACATATACAAACATATTCTTTTTTTAAATGAACATAGAAAATAATAAGCAATAAATAAATAAATATTAGTACATTTTTAGTATAACAATTGTTCAGCAACATGACTGACTTGTAAAACAACAGGCCCCTGACAGATTTGTGCTTTCCTTTCTAAAGTGAGCTCGACTCGGCAGAAAAAAATCAGCCAAAAAGTCAAACCAGGCATCTCTTTGAAAACATAGCCTTAAAGAAGAAATTCACTGCTTCTGGCGGATTAATTTGCCAAAAACTGTACTCCAATTATGCCGTCTAGCTTCAGCTTTACACAGGTTACATAATTCTAATTTTTCTAATTGGGTTGACTCAATCCTCATTTGTCAACAAGTCCCACACAAATTAATCTGGTAGATACAAACGTTTGTTATTTTCTATGTCATTCTATGCATTTTCTGCATTCTATGCATTGATCTATTTTCTACAAATAGAAAAACTTACCTGTGTGATTGGAGCCAATGTCGTGCTCATTTCCCGCCCTGCAGATCCTCCTTTTTCTTGAACCGTTGGATGAGCTGGGTAATGTGTTGGTCACAAGGAACTTGGATGCCTCAACCTGAAAAACAGGTACTGGTCATTGACTGGGCTCTGCTCTTAAATAGAAAATAATGCCATAACACATGCCATAATAAGTAATCCACGTTTTTAAACGCATATAATTTAAAGACTTAATTTTTAGCTCATCATAGTGTAAACATTACACATGTTGTTGTTTGAAACGTGAAACTAACAAAGTGGCAATTTTACAAGTTATACACTAATATCTGGAAACAGCCAGGAACATAATGAAAATTCACTGGGCGAAAAAAGACGCAAACAACTTTTTATTTTGCTCACAGCCAGGCGACTCTATGAAGCCTCCACCCACCAGTCAATACTTCATGCTCCGGTGCCAACAATGAGACCACTCGTCACCTCACCTAAACAACCGTTTCTGTATTAGTCGTTCAAGACACTGCTACCCAGCAAGAATAAAACAGCGCAAGTACCGTCAGGACTAAATGTCACTGAGGTCGCAGTAATGTTACCTACCACCAAGCTAGCATGTCCGGACCGTCACGCCCACTGCATGACACGGCTTGAATCACAAACAAAATTCCATCTTGTGTACGACACAAGCACTGCAACACAAAATTACTGGTGACAAATATATGTCTCTTACCTCTTCCAACTCGAAAGCAGTGCGACCAAGTCCAACTTCTGAACCACGACGAAGTCTCCAAGACTGAAAAGAGCGGGCCAGGTGTGTGGCTGCTTGCTTTACTTTTTCGTCAGTCTTTCACGGCCTCTGACGCTGCACCACTGCCACCTTCTGGATGCGAGCGGCATTTCAGCGCTAATTCGCTTAACGTCAATCGTTTGTGTTTGAGTAGCAGATTACGATTTTATACAGATAACAGGAGACACAATTACTTTAACCTTACTAGAAAAAACTTGTCTAGGTAAAATGAAAATAAATAATTGACATAACACAACGCACAACACCCCTAGTTCACTTTTTCGAGTGAATTTGGGAAAACAATGGAAAGCATTAATTCAGCACAATCTGCATTTATGTGCAGCTCCTGATCCCTGTGAGGACTCCAATCTGTCTGATCCACCTGTGAACTCACATATTGAGTGAGGATCACATCAAATTTCATTGTGTAACCCTCTTCATATTACAGAGTCCAACTGTGGGTCGCCAGTTGATCAAACTGCCACTGCTCTTGTGGCTGACTGGCTGTCACACATGGCAGGAACAGTTAATTGTCCATATACTTTTGGCCATGTGGGGTAGACAGATTATAGCAGTGGGAACTGAAACTACTAATTTTCTTGGGTGGGAAAAGTTCATTCTTGCCTTGCACGCACCAAGAGTCAAATCAGACACAGTCCTTTGTACAAGTTGTCAGTATTATTTATTTGATCAGAGTAAAAACATCACAGACATCAATAAAATGACCAAAGTACAAGTAACCCAAAAAAATATTTACTAATCTCTGAGCTGCAAGAGTAAAGGTGTATGTCACATTATAATGTGCAAATAAAAATCTAAGAGCTGTTTTTATTAAAATGTGCAAAGGTGTAATAAAAAAGACTGAAGGTGCCATTCAGTGAAAGAAAATCTTAGATAAAAAAAGATTCTGTTAAGACAAAAACACTGAAAAAGTTGAGAGGTTTGAACTTGTGGTCACGCAGCAAATGGACTGGTTACCATAATAACAGAGAGGCAGTCTGGGATTCCCCAAATGGAAACACTGGGCAGATCTGAAAAAAGGGGGATGATCCACAGTGAAATTTCCGCTTTCTGCATGACTGACAAACCAGCCGGCCCTTCCAAACCAACACTGGATATATATGACAATGAGAAAATGTAAAATTGATGAAGAAATGTAAGCAATCAACCTTCATCTCCACAGGCCTCTCGTTAAGAACCTTAACACAGCTTGACACGCAAAGCTCGTACAGTCAGTCAAGTTCTGAAATGAAGCAGCATGTTGTACATCAGATGAATCTGTTCATGCATCATGTGTGACTCATAACCCTGCTGCATCACACTGTTGTTTTCTGCTGATTCAGTGATGTTATTTTCCAGTGTGGCTCCCATAAAATGCATATATTAAAAAGCATAAGTTAAGTAAACCACATGTAAAATTCAGTGCTGTGCACAGACTTCACCAAAGCATCCAGTTTCTAGGATTTAGCCCTGCCCAGATGGCTTTTTCACCCTCCAATGTTGGTGGCCTGAGTCACCACACTAACATTCTGGTCCTGGAAAGTCTGAAAAGTAAAATTACCCAAGACTAGAACTTCTCTAGCGTTGCCCCTGGCCTGGCCTCAAACTACAACCTTGTGACACAGAAATCTGCCTGCAGGAGCCGAGATTAGAGTCTGAAGGTCAAGAGGCTTTAGTGTCAGCTGTGTCTGGATAAAGAGAAGCAGGCTGACCTGCAGTCACATCACAAAGAGTGTCACCAGCAGTCACCAAACTGATAAATAATGTAACTCTGTGTGCATTTTTTGTAGATCTGGAGTGAAAAATTAGTCATATACAGTACATCACCAGAAAGTTCTTATGCTGTTGTTTCTGTGGTGAAAAGTCATTCAGAGCGTAAACAAAACTAAATAGAAAGAGGAAACTTTTGACTAAACATTCAGTGCTGCTTAATTACATTTCATTCATTTCATTTTGTGTGATGTGCTGGTGATATATATATATATATATATATATATATATATATATATGTGTGTGTGTGTGTGTGTGTGTGTGTGTGTGTGTGTGTGTGTGTGTGTGTGTGTGTGTGTAAATCAAATATGCAGAGCCAAACCAGCAATTCCCATAATAAGCACTGTCTGCAACCAAAGCCTGATATATCTTATCCCCTGCAACATAACTGCAGCCTTGAAATTATCAAAGATTGTTCTTCTGCTTTAAATAGAAAGAGTTGATTTCATGCTCTTAACACTCTAAAACTGCGACTAACTTGAGTTGCATGAGCAGCAATTTCAGACTAATTAACATCTATCTTAAACATTTAAGGAACCCTGTTAGAGAAGGTAATGATCAATGAGCCCAATCTAGCTATCTGACATAGATATCACTGATGCTACTGAGGCTCAGACTGCGTATCGTTACCATTTTTCAATTCAGAGCGAGAAATGAGAGTACAGTTATTTTTCCCCTTTAACTGCTCCAGGAGCAGGAACTATTTCTACATCTGATTGGATGAATATGAATATCTGATCCCACAAATTTATATGAATATGTAAAAATCTTCTGCTACATTTCTGTGTTTCAACTGTTGACATCCTTAAACACTGCTTCCTGTCCTGTGGAAGTATTGATCTCACCCAAAGAAATGTGTCTTGGGTCTGGGCTTAAAGGAAGCTCTGATAGACGCCTCCAGCTCCTCTGTGTCACGGAACGACGTGCTGTGGACGATCTGCGACGTCCTGAAGCGGAGCCTCTCGAGTTTGGGCTTCATCCTGCTGAATGACGACTTCCTCCTGACAGGTTTCTCTCTGGGTAGATACTCTCTGTCCACAGAGTCGCAGTCACTGGGACTGAGGAGCCTGAGGGGCTTCAGGTTAGACTGGAGGACTTTAGAGAACCTCCAGCGACCTCCGTCCTTGTGGTCTGTCTTATCTGAGCCTGAATGCTCGTATGCTCCTATGATGTCCCGTATGTCCACGCTCACATTGTCAGTGAGGTACTGGCAGGCCTTCCTCCCGCTGTAGTCTCTGATCTCAACATCTGCATTGTAGGCACCCACCAGGAGCTTCACCACCTCCATGTGGTTGTGCATGGCAGCTATGTGCAGCGGCGTGTAGCCGGTGTTGGATCGAACATCAACGCTGATAGGAACATTGTGCTGTTTGGCAAAGTTGATAATCAATGCTAACAGCTCAGGCTTGCCATGCTTGGCTGCCCAGTGCAGGCATGTGAAACCGCTGACAAAATCTTTCCTCAGGATGAGGCTGGGCTCTGTGGTGAGGAGGCGGTACAAGCTGGCCCACTCCCCATCTGAAGCACACATCATCCACTCATGTTCCAGCGGGTCCAGAGTGACGGAGGCCCTATCGTCTTCCAGGTTGGAGGAGACCAATGACACGGAGTCCCCATCACTCTTGGAGGACAGGCAAAATGAGTTGCGTAACACTACGCTACGCCTGACCTGGGGGGAACTGTTGATCATGACCTCGATGAAGTGTTTGCGGCTGCCTTTTGGGGAGCTGTTCCCTTCACTCCCAGACAAACTATGTGTGTCCAGCAGTCCTTCATCCTCCTCTTTGTCTGGCTGCAGCTGTCTGGTTCCAGGCTGCGATCCTGTTGAGTTTCGCCGCCGGGTCACCACATGAATCTGCTCTGCTTCCTCCAGGCCTTCAAGTGAAAGACACTCAGTCTCAACCTGCCTGTCTCTGGGATTGAGTGCAGCAGTAGATGCGTTTGTCTGTCCTGCAGTACCAGTTTGTACAGGCCCAGGCAAGATGAACGCACTTCCCTCTGCAGGGAGAGGCGAAGCTTCAATCACTGCAATTTCTGGTATGTCAGGCGCTTTCGCCACCTGCTCCTTCTTGGACTCCCTCCTCTCTCTTCGAAAGCTCCCTCTGTTTCCCATCTCACCTGAGCTGCTGTCCACCTCCTCCACTGAACAAACAAACTCGTGACACTTACTTTCGTCGTCCAGGAAAATGGTTGTAGAAGAGAAATCACGCAGAACCTTTACCTGGCTGTCATTTCCGTAACCTGAGCCAGGTGTCTGTTGTTGCACCTCAGCGCGGGCGGCACGAGGCTGGGCTGGATCCTCCCCTGCGTCATCACTGCGAACCTGACTGCAGTCTGAACCTGAGGCTTTCTTTTCACTTAAAACTTGTGTTTCTGTCCCATTTGTCTCGTTGCGCTGCTCTTTCAGAGAACCGCGAAACTTCTTCTTCAGGCAGACATACTTAACTCCACACTCAGTTTTTACAAAAGCAATGTTGTCAACGTAGTTTTTAAACCTGTTACGGACAGTCGCCTTCTTGCCTGGCTCCTCGGGGAATACGGGCTTAAAGTGCTTAATCAAATCCGCGTTTGTCACTTTGCCCCCTTTCTCCTTCAGAAAATCCAAAATTGATTCTTGACTGCAGTCGGTGGCCATCGTCAACATCAATACGACAACTTATTATTGTATTGTGCTCTACCTCCAGCGATGAGATAATGGTTGAAGAAGCAGAACAACATGTAAACATGCTTTCCAGCCTTACCGTCCCACAGCGAAGTATCCACCGAATTATCCTTCGGTACAGAAACGAGTGAAATAGAAGCGTTAACGATGCTGAGTGCGGACAAGTGAGAGGCAGAGCTTTTCCCTGCGTTTTATTTCTAGCTGTCAGGCGTTCTCCGCCTCCTAGCAACCGAGTGCAGGAAACTGACACTTGCGGGCCGTACCATTTAGTCTGTGTGTGGGGGGGTGAAGGGTCCCCAACGTAATTTCTAATACACTTTTAAATATATGATTATTTCTACACTTTTAAACATAATTGTGTTTTACACACATTCAGATTTTTGTATGTTTAGTCCCTTCACAATGTGGTCCTCAGTGGCAATGGCGTTGCCAGCTTTGCATTGATGCCACCTGTTTGTGAGCTGAGCGTTGCTGCTCGAGTAAATCAACCAGGACTGAACGTGTACATATTACTAAGAGTTCAGGAAAAAATGATTGTCTTGGGCTATTGATTCACTTTCAATGAATCATATATCTCCAGCTTGTTATGGAAAACCACGAACTGGTTGCTGTGTTGTATTAGACGGACTGACAAGTCTGGAATAGTACTGGCCTGAGTCAGCCAGGTGCTCAAACCCGTACAGGTTGAGGTGAAAACCTGTGTTGCTGTTATTTCACTTAAAGCGAAATGATGAGTCAGATCATGTGAAGTATTAACAATATTACAGAATTATGCGAGTTTCATGGGTTGTGTAAAAGATTAAGTGTTCTTAAGGTGAATCGCTTGGGCTGGACTTACTGTGAAGCGCCACGCACGCAGCTTTCCACTGTAAATGTACACGTGGCTTTTATTCATCACATATTATGGAAACCGATTCATTTCGATTATTGATCAGTTTTATTTCAGTGTAACTCAATAATTATTTATGATTATTGTATTTCATAATGCCACTTTTCATCTTCACCTGTCAGTCAAAACACACAACTGGGACGAGCCTGATTGGCTGCTGCTTTGATCGGAATGAGCTGAGCTGAAGCGCCATTATGAAAAAAATAAATAGATAATGGAAGAAGAAAAAAAAAGACATTCTAAAACAAAAACTGCTGAAAAGAAATTTCTTAATAATGGGTTTGAAAAAATATGAATTTTCCCAAAATGAACACTAAATAAGAAGAGGATTAAAGCAAAGTATTCACTATTTTTTGCCATAAAAAATGTTGCCAGTCCAAGCTGCTTACTGGTAGGACAGTCAAAAATCGTCATGTTTATTAACCAGGAGTATGCTTCTATCTACTGCCACAAAAGGCGATCTGCAAGTGACTTCAGAAGGCAATGTAAAGGGCTGCTTCACCCAACGTACAAAGCATACACTGTGAGCAGTGGGATTCAGTGGCATATATGTGGTGAGGTTGCAGATTGCAAACAACATAAGACCCTGTGCCTCACCCTCCCGATGGTGCCCTCAAGAGGACCTGCTTTTTCATTTTACTATCAGGGTCTCATTTTGAGGTCAGCATGAATTCTTGTAGCAAATCATCTACTTTCCACCAAAGAAACACTCTGTTTTTTTAAAAAACAAAAATCACTCCACAATCATGACACTGAATAAAACGCAGCACTCAAAGCAAAGTTCAGTCAAAGCAACGTGTCATTGAGCTGCTTGTTTCAAAGACTTCAGAGCTGGAAGGATGTCATCGAGGTGACTCACACCTGAAACACACACACACACACACACACACACACACACACACACACACACACACACACACACACACACACACACACACACACACACACACACACACACACACACACACATTCATTCTCAGTACATTTTGTTTCATGAAGGCGGTTTCATAAACATGGAAACTGATCCCTCCAGATGAACCTGGTCCTTGTCAGGCTACCCTCAGGCTGAACCAGTGCTACAATCAATCTGATTTGCAATTTGTATTTTTTGACTTTCAAATCCTGATAATCAGCCTCAGTCAGACATCTAGGTCTTTTTTGAATGTATGTATATTTGTCACATGTGGTGCTCTGATTAGGATCTGCTGAAACTCAGCCAAATCAAGTCAAACAAGGAGAAAGGCCCAGCTGCTTGGTGTGTGTATTGTGTCTTACATACCGAGAGCCTGTAAAATGTCCACGATGAGCGCGTGGAAAGCAGGGAAGAACTCCTCGTGCTGCCTCACTTTGACGATGATACTGCAGAGTAAAAAAAATAAAACCACTTCAAGGAGCACGTTGGGTTCCTGTCGCCCTGCAGTAAAGCTGCTTATGAGCTGGTGTCTCACATTCCAAACAGTATGTGTGTGTTCTGTATGTGAGAACCTGTCAATTTCAGCATCTCCCAGCAGATTGTGGAGACCAGCAGTGTGTTCAGTGGAGGAAACCAGTCTGGCCACCTGGCTCACCACCTCAGCAGGAGGAACCCTGCTGTCTGACACAAAACCACAAACATCACAATTCTTCTCCATTGTCGTTTCATTTCTACCGTACAAGTATCCAAAACTGACGAAACAACACATGAAGCTTGGATTCTAGCAGAAGCGTACCTAGCTCGAGAACATCGCGGAGGTTCCTCATGGTGTTAGTCGTCTCTCCCAGCCTGGTGTAGACCTCGTTCATACGTGGGTACACGCCACTGAGGGAGGTCACGTCAAACAGCTTCTGGAAGTGGGACACCATGGAAGCCAGAGTGTATCGAGTGGGACTCCTGAGCACCTACACCACCACAGAAAACACACTTATAAGTAAGTGTCACCGGAGTTGACCCTGTCCTACATCAGTCAGATACTCTGGCAGCCTCTCAATCAATGCACCATGGAGTGTGTTTTACACCATAAGTAGAAAAGTAAACAAGTCTTCTACCTTGTCGTCATCAGTCGAGGTGTTTTCCAGCATGGTGTCCACCAGCAACATCATGTCCTCCACCTTCGCTGCTTCTGCAGCATCGTGGCCGCCATCAGATGGCTGCCAGGGCATCAGTCTGGCAGTCAATTTATTTAATCCCCTTTGCAAATCCTACCAACATACAAATGGAAGAATTTTAATCAGTTAAAAGAGTAAATAACACTAAAGCCTGCAGATAGGTGGTGTTTACCTGTAGCAGGTGGAGCTGCTGAGCCCAAATCTCCAGTGTGGGGAGGACGGACTGAAACTCAGCCCGCTCTGAACCATCAGAGGAGGGTTTCTGCCGGTGCAGTTGAAACGGGTTCTGGGATTTGTCACAATGGCACAGATTTGACTCAACAGCTAGAATTCAGGAGAAGAAAAGTCCTGTTTGTTATGTTTGGTCGAGGTACATTTTAGCAAACAACAAGGACTGGACTCTGGATAGAAGAAGACAGGAAATCTTGTGGAATCAAACAATGTGCTTACATGGTTGTAGTGGGCACACAGACTGGCTTCCCTGGTTTGGTCACTGATGTTCTCACTGATCTCAGTCGTATTGTCTTCTTTCGTCACTCTGCAGATCAGATTAGGTCAATACCTGGATGCTCAAACTCCAAAGTTTGGCCCAGAGGACAGACGCACCCATCCCCTGCGCGAATGCAAAGTTAATACAAAGATGCTGCTCGGCAAATGACGACAAAACCAGACACTGCCTTATTTGCTTTTTTTTAAAACAGTGAATGATTGTCTTTTGACTTGGACGCAAAAAACGCACAGAGATTCAGAGAGCAGTGCACGATCCTTTATTCTCAAGAACGTTCTGACCTTGTGCGACTGCTTTTGTTGGCCCCCTCCAAGCGGCGGAGTTTGTGTTTGTAGAACTTCACTTCTTTGAGCGTCGGCCTGCATGGGGGAACGCAGTCAGCGCAAATATTCATAAGACAGAGCGTGCATTTGTTTCAAGCTGGATCAACACACACCTCGACTCCAGCTCTTGCTTCAGGCGCTCAACCTCCCTCTTTAGCTCCTCGATGTGACTTTTGCTCGTCTTTTGCTGGTCCTGGTACGCCTTGAAAGAAATGCAAGAGTATTACATGACGACACGGGGAAAGAACGACGTGAAAATGAATGAACGTTTGTCCAGTTACCTTGAGAATGGTTTTGAATGATGGAGTAACATTGCTGGATGCTTTCTTGATTCTTGTCTGATGAGCCACCTGAGATCCTTCTGGTTCTCCTCTGGCAGATCTGGGGTCAGAATGAACAGCTTGGTACAAGTGGAGACAACAGTGCTCATTGCAGGGTGTGATCTACATCATTTATGAAAGACAACACCAACGCAGCCTTTTCTTGAACTTTATTTTGTGCCTGCCAAATGATACTTGATACTGAATTTTTGGAGGCATGCTTACCTGAGCTCATCCAGCAGCTGAGCCATTTTACTCTCATAGAAGTCAATCACATCCAACACCCTGCAGACATGAGAACCAGGAGAGAATTCAACTCAGCACACAGTATTTTCTCTTTGAGGAAGTCCACACGATGCAGTTGAAAGCTGTGGGAAAAAGCTTGCAAGCGAACCTTGAGATACAATTTCTTTGTCAAAGAGAATATTATGTTCTTACTGCTGGTCTGCAGGGGAGCTCTGCTGGCTGACTTTGTTGCAGATGTGCTGGAAGGTCTGACTCTGTCGAGCCACTCGTCCCTCTTCCTCTTTGATAGTGAAGTAGAGCTTCCTCTGAAGCTGAGCTGCTTCCTCCCTCTGTTTCGACAGCTTCTGCTCCAGAGCCTGACACAGTTTCTACAAGAGATTTTTTCTCTCTCTCAGAAAAAGATATTTCTTGACTGAAGCTGATGATAGACAATATTCTCATTTTTAAAAAGCTTTGCAAGATCAAAAATTATGTGCAACAAGTCTCAGCCTGTCGTGGCTTGCTGTGAAAGTCTGCTGACGTACCTGTGCTTCTTGTTTTTCCTGCTGCAGTTGTTGTGTGTAGCTGTGCTGTTGGACAGCCTTGCCCAGGTAGCGGTCCTCCAGGTCCTGGAGTCTGGTCTTCACCTCGTCCAGCAGCCCCTCCAGCTCTGTGGCCCTCTGAGACTTTTGAGCTGCTTGTCTCATTTGCTCATGAGCCTCCTCTCTGAAGACACACATGGAAGAGTTTCATTCTCCCAATGCAGCGAGTGCTTTCTCTTCACCTGTTGGCTGGTGGTTTCCCTCCCCTCCCAAGGCTTTCTGATAAAAACATGTCTTCATAGTGTAATGCACTGGGGGGCCTGATCCCCTCAGACAAGGAATTCCAGAGCCTAGAGGGGGCTTGATGGCAGAAGCCCAGTCATCTCGCTGACACTCATCTGATGCTGATCAGATTAGATGACAGGTGGACAGGTGGTCGACACACACTGCAGATACATTATTAAACAGATACGGACGTATAACACCCACAGTAATACACACTGCAGGCATGTAAGAATTTCCATCGTTGGAGGGTGACACAAGTCTACTACATACCTATATTTTCTTAATGGTTAGAGCTCAAAACCCTCTAAAAACCATATTGTTACTACTCTATTTACTATTTACTATTTACACCACATATGTTGCAGATTTGGGGAAAAGGTTGCTGTGACTAATACATTTTATTCACAAATGTCTAAATTTCAAAAGGGAATGACTGACAGCTTCATCGTTTGACTTACTTAAGTTGGTTATTGGACTTGATGAGCTCCTGAATGAGGGTCTGTCTTCTTTCCGAGTCTGTCAGCATTGTCCTCAAAGTCGTCCTAATCTCACCAGCTGACTTCTTGTCCAGTAGAACCAAATCTAAGGACACACGTGAGCATTTGCAATCGTTTCCAAATCCTACTTAAAACTGGAATTTCACCATGACAAGTTGCTTTCATTTTGACTAGAAACTGGAACCAGCGACTCTTACCCGAAAGGTTCTTGTTCTCTCCAGGATCTGCAAAATGCACTGGCTTAAAACCATGATGCTGCAGAAGTTTGTTCACGTCATCCCATTCTACCTGCTCCTGCTGCAATACAGACAGGACTGGAGTCAAAAGAGGAAAGCACAGGGTGGAAAGAAACATCACAGAGCAACACGAAGCTGCTGAAGAAATCTGAGCACTACCTGAAACTGCCTGTACGTCCACAGATAAACATATGTCTTATTTCTTGATTGTAAAAAAGTAGCTGTCCTGCTGTCCATTCTTAAAAGTCCTCCTCTCAGCACAAACGAAGCACCTGAAGAGCATAACTCTAATCATTGCAGGACTTGAGTGCCTTTGTAGAATGAGATGCCTCTGGTGAAAGCCCACTAGCGATTAGGTTTCTGCAGTTCCTGCAGCTGCCACCTCTGCACCACAACAATGACTGAAAGCCGATCCACTCCCCCATCATCTCTCTCCGACACAGACCCTCTCCACACACAAGCCTCTACAGCCTCAGATGAGCATTATTTTGTTTAGGTTGACTCACCTCTTCCATCGTTACGCCCCCCTGCAGGAGATAAAACAATAGTGTTCAGAGCTATAAGCAGATCCAACTACGTCTTTAAAGTCCGTCAATTTAAACCTACTGAGCTGTTAACAACAGCATACAACGACAAATTGTAAAAAAAAAAGCATATAATTTATGAATGTTGAGTTTATTTTAGTAAAAGGAGGAAACCAAACGAGACCTTCGATTAAAATAATAACAAATGACACATGCTGAATGAAGTTGTCGTCAAGCTCTCCAAATTAACAAAAATGACAGGAACTAGCTAGATTGATCGTAGCGTTAGCTAAATTGAGACAATACTTCAATATATCTGCTCCCAGGTTAGCATGTTGAACTTTAGAGCTGCGTTAGATTCTGGAGCTTAAAACGCATCGTGGCCACTTTACCTGTGTGTTTGTTACTGCTAGCGGATATGAAATTAATGACGAAGTGAGTTACCAATAATTAGTAATACCGATACTGCGTTTAACTGGGTTCACTATTTAGCCTAGTTTAAATTTAACAACTTCTTCTTCGTCGTCGTCGTTCTTCTTCCTCGAGTTTTGAGCTCAACTGGCAAACTAACTTATAGGTGCTTTACCGCCACCTAGCGGCCTGGAGTGTAGAGTGTCGTTTGGCAGAACATCAAACTCAATGACATGAAACGAAACGAAACTAATTTACCTCCGATACTCCTGAATTAAGTGATTAATTAGATGATTGTGTACTTTCCATGATATCTTTCCTGACAGATTCCCCAGTGTAATACTGTGTCTTCCATTATACAGTACTGGTATTTGTCACACACAGCTCTCCAGACAAGGAACTGAATATGACCAAAGCTATTTAGAGGAAATGTGCCGATATCCAGACACCTGTGTCATACTCTGGACAATTTAGGGACATTTCATACATTCCTTGGAGGTTTACCCCAAGCACATCGGTACAAAAATGTACTCCCTGATTTCTCTACAACACCTAATTATACCCCAAAGCCAAACATTTGTGTTGTCATATAGCACTGTTGTTGTGTGACTTGACAATAAACCTCAATCTTTCTGAACAGCTCAAAGAAAGAGCCCAAATTCTTTGAGGAAATTGTTTATATGGACACATACTGGGTCTATTTATGATCCAGAGCAATGAGTTCAAGTGCCCCCCATGCAATGTGACTATTATTTTTCACACATACTGTCTGAAAACCACATGGAGGGAAACTAAATTGTAGTAGAATGTGAATGAATGTGGCTGTGACATGCACATTTTAAATGAAGTATCTATCTATCTATCTATCTATCTATCTATCTATCTATCTATCTATCTATCTATCTATCTATCTATCTATCTATCTATCTATCTATCTATCTATCTATCTATCTATCTATCTATCTATCCTAGAAGAGATAACGTGCTTCAGTACACAGACAAAAGACATTAAACCTCCCCGACCTACTCAGCAATACTGAAAGAAAAGCACATTCATTTTGCTGTGGTAAATAATGCATTCACAATGTATTAATAAAGCTGACAGCAGGTCCCAGGAACACTGTTGCTGTACTCAACATTAGCAACCACAAGATGGCAGAAATGTCTCAGCAGCTCTTCTCACTGCAACAACGTCTCCCTCAGATAAACATCAAATGAGTTCAAACGACTGACCAGTCTGAACTGAGTAAATGCAGATAACACCAAGTTCCAGTGCAGACATTTACAAAAAGAAAACACATAAATAGCAGATTAAAGGTGCAGCACCTTGAGGCTGCAGGAACGCATGTGTTGAAATAATAATATCAGATGACATCCAACAGTCCCCCCAGGGCTCAAACACCAATTAGACACCCATATTTAAAACAAAAGAGACTTGAACTGCCTTTTGTCCCACATAATCTGTCAAACAAAACATGCTAATTAAGTCTTTTACTAAGCTGAGTGATGCATTAATTAGCACACATTTGTACATCAGTATGCTTGTTATCATGTTTATATTAACACTCAATGAACTTTGAGACCCGACAGACATTTCATTCATTTTTCCTCATTAATATGTAAATTAATGCAAAATCTGTTCAGATCAACTACACAGTCCTGTGAAATGCTGTAGACTCAGACAGGTCGTGTCTCTCAGCAGGTGTGGAAGGCAGAAACAGGTGTCTGCTTTGCAGTTTCAGCTCAGCATCATGTGTCACAGGACACTCACGGGACGGGAAATATCGTGTTTGGCTTTGATTTCGTGGATGTCGAATATTCTAATGTCACTGAGATCACACAGATGTCGCTGCTTTATCTTGAACTTCAGCTCGCTGAATGGAAAGGTCAAAAATTGATTTTCAAATGCAAATGCACACTATAGATTGCCATTTGCTTAACACTGTCTTAATTATGTTCATGGCCATATCAGCGGTTATTTGAGCATGGGTAGCTTTTTGTCTTTGTGTTGTGCGAGTTGCAACCATCTGCTCTTCTTACTCTACTATATGGAGCAAAGACCTAGATCAGTGCTAAGCAGACACATCACAGCCCCGGAGTGCTCCCAAAAAGATTCACTGGAAAGACAAACACGTATACAGTATATCAAAGATAACTGCTAGAGCAATCAAACACCTCCAGCATCGCCAGCCCTTGTCAACTTAGACCAATTTAGATGGGCTGAGCATGCAGGAAGAACATCTAACTCATGTCTGCCTAAGTACATCTTCAACTCCCAGTGACAAGCAGACCAGTGGGCACCTGGAGGTCAGAAAAAGAGGCACAAGGGCAAGCTGGAAATGTGAGAGTCCTTGCTTGTGCTGCACCTTGTGAAGTTGACTTCTGACTAGGCTGCAAAAGACAAGGAAGAAAACAAAGCCATGGCTTCCATGGGTAATTTATTGAGCAATGTTGCATGCAAAACCATTGGTAATGGTCCTTTAATCTGTCATTTAGAAGTAGAACCCTCAAACCGCACAAGCACTGCACAGGTAAACACATATAAGGGATTTCCAAGCCAAAGTAAGTAAATCTCGAAGCCACAGCATCTGAAATGAATTCCTAATCTCACCCTGTCTGACATTTCTCTTCACGAGATTGGAAAAGGCTGGTGTCACTGCAGTCCACACAGCTACCTGTCTCATGTGAGAGAGTCGAGTTTTCACAGATCCAGAAAGGAAAGGTCGTCATTTAATAATGAATAGAAGGGAGCGAAGAGCCTGGCTACTCACTGTGTCCCCACATACATCAACTCCACTGAGCAGAAAATTAAAATGGAAATTTAGGCCTTGAACGGAGTCGAGGGTCCCATTGACCTGAGCTGTATGATTTATGGCGGGTGATTACATCACCTCAGTGCTACCTGGACCACTGAGCTTTCTCCAACTCATAACCATTTGTTTCCAAATAGAGTGTTTAGAATTCCACTTCGATACTCTTTTTTTTTATTGATTATTCATCATTGGCTGACTGTAAAAATCACTTTTCAGTTCTTTAAAAGTTGTTTATTGACTATGGTATAATGAACCTCAGACTGTGTAATGGTACAGTCTTATATTTACTACAGATTGATACGACACAGGCGCCTTTGAAAAGGTGATTGGTTTGGTTCAGCAGGTATAGAGATGATTCCAGGCAAGCTCCAGAGCATGAGCGGGGATCCTCAGGTCAGTGCATTTACTTCAAGGAGTGCCGTAGACAGACATATGTGCTGCTAGCAGGAGGCTGCATCTGTGTGTGGTCTGCAAAGAGAAATGACAACATATGATGTCTAATTACACACAAATACAAAGATTTCCAGGCACAATTTCTGCACTTCAGGGAACAGTAGAATCTAAACACTAGACGCACTAGTAAAATATATGAAGAAATATTGATAGACATAATGAGCTCATCTTGAGAGTACAAAGCATAAGACACATGACTCATATTACCTTGTGCTGTGTCATTAGTGGATGAAAACAAGTCTCTCCGCAGGTGCTGCAGCAGCATTGCGTGTGCAGCCAGGTGAAACGGCCGCTCAGCATGAAAGGAATTGCGGAATAAAATCAAGTGAAAGCAGAGCCTGTTTGTGTCTTCCACGTTTCCAAGCAGGTGGGAAAATATGACACAGGCAGTGCAGACATGTGGGTCAAATGATAATGTCATTCACAAAGTTTGCTCCATGTGGCGCAAGAGAGGAAATCTAGCAAACAATCCACACCACTGAAGCTAAAAGGGAGGAATTAGAAAGATTGGTTACAGGACGGTGACTCAAGGCAAACAGATCACTGGTCATGGCTGTAACAGGGCTCACACCAGTGAGCCATCCCCGGGCGTTAATGAGGCTAACCGTCTGCGTGCCACATCTGATTCCAAGAATTTCTCATTGCCACCGCAGCAGGCTTCAGGCTTTAATTGTCACCGGCTGAGCACAGATACCTGCTTCCTCAGTCCACAGCCAGCCTCTGTGAGCGCGTGCCAAACGACGTCAACAGCGAGCTACATTTTCAATATTGAGCAATTTATTAATTCATTTATATTCATTAACATATACATTTTGGGGAAAAAAAATGCATTTTTGGGAAATTAACTTTCTGAGAGTGAGATGAGAAGGTCTCCTGTATAGTATTTACTGGAATATCTATGATGGGTGACGAATGTCTGACTGACTGACTGTTCCAGCGCTTTGCATTGTGGGACACAGCAGGTGAGGTCGACTGGTCTGTTTTTGGCATACTGCAGATTTTCCTTTTGCTACATGCTAAATTTTGGCTAAATCAGTGCTTACTGTTGGTACAGTAGGCAGTTTCAGATAAAGCTCCATAGAGAGCACAAAACTGGTTTCATTTTGGCTGCTCATATTAAAGTAAAGGCTGAAGAAAAATCAATGTGTGACACACTGTTGCTGCAAAAGTTAGATTCTAAAGTTTGCAATGGTTGGTGTGATTTTGCAACACCACTGCAGTTTTACATCTCAGAGAAAAGGCGAAGTGTGGTTGGAGAGTTTTTCTGACCATCTGCTGAGTGCTGCTGTACTGTACGTACATTAAGTTCATGCAGAGGCCCATTAAGTGGCTAATGGGGTTTGATTGCCGGGGAAACGAGCTGTGACAAATGAGGAGATGTCCTAATGGATGGACAACTTCTGCCACTGAGCCGGAGCGTTTGATGGAGGGGGACGGGACACTCGGGCTCTGCTCCAGATCTGCTTCTTCAGCTGCCATGTTCAGTTTACGAAGAGGAGGAATCATTTGTCTCACAGGAATGAATTTAGCTTTGACGAGGTCTCACAACAAAACTGACTGAACCATACTTTGACAAAACATCAGTGCGCTGAACCAAAAGATTGGACACATGAGCACAAGAGAAATACTGCAGGAGAGGTTTTTGAAGCGTGTTTGGACATTTAGTGTCCAACGTGAATAGTTTTTTGTTGGCTATAATGAGCACTGATGACAAAAGCAAACTGAAAGGCTGCTTAGGCGAGAGTCTTGGCCCACTTTTATATGTGCACTTCATACAGGGAAAAAAAAATGCCATCACCTCAGAACAGGAGACAGAAGTGACACAGGGTTGATGTAAAGTACAGAATTACTATCCAAGTAATACAAAGTGGTTGAAGGGAAGACTTAAATTTGTTGAGGACGAGGTCCGTTTTACTTGGCCCCTGTCAGAGTCTTAGCCGGGGAACATAATTTGCAGATAAATTGGGGAAGGTGGAGAAGTATGAAGAGCTGTTTTCACTAATCCCACTTCACCTTGAAGCTGTTTGACTTCTCCTTTCTCTCATTTTTCGCCACACTCTATCAGCTCAAATCCCAGGACCCAGAAATCAACGTCTTAACTTTTTTCTTGTTGGTGGATGAAGAAGGGGATGGGAGGTTCTTGCAGGAAAAGAAAAAAGCGTCAGTTTAGACAGGTCTGTCTTTTTGCAGGGAGTGCCGGCTGTCCTCTGGTGATGCAGGGAGAACAGGTAATCCACAGCGAGATTATCTGGTCCTCTCATGTTGCACAGGTGCCGGCGGCTGATATGACACCAAGTAATAGGCCTCTAAAAGCTTGTGTGGAGATGGCGGTCAGGACAGCTTTAGATAGCAGCAGATAAACAGCAGCTGCCTGGCCTTATGTCAACAACAACAAAAGCAGCGGAGAATTGACTAGATGTTACTCAAGACCGTCATTTTCACATGACACCTTCACTGTCATGAAGGGTTCATAAACAGCACGGCAAACAATAATATATTTCTTCTTCGCTTACACTGCCTATATTATACACTAGGTGCATTTAGCAAATTTTTGATATTCCTTGTACACCAATAACATTTCTCTCTCTCTTTCTGTCTCCCTTTTTTTTCATTTTTCAATTAAATCTCATGGTCCTGGGTAGAGTTTGAGTAGCTTTCAGCTCAGTTGTTAACTCCAGGTCCACTAAGCAAACTGTACCTGCTGATGAAAACAGTCAAAACATCCTGATAAACCTGGTAATTGGACTTTAGTCAGGAATTGTTTTTAACAAATACCATTTCCATGGCCAATAATGGACTTTCATCCTCAAAGCCAGTGGGCTTCCTGTGATATTTTGATGTGTTTTGACACATTTTGAATATTTTAACAGCAGTTTGAGATGTTGAGAAGCTACAAACTTTGCTGTGTTTCAAGCCCACTGGGAGTGAATATTCAACACAGGAAAGATCCTTTAACAAACATTTTTAAAAGCACTCCAGCCATAATCCTTATTTAAAAGCAAAGACAAGCATACAAAATGACTGTAATAGCATTTTATTAAATTTCTAGCTCAGTGACTTGACTCAGTTCTACATATTTTATATCTATAATTTTCATGCTTTACAGGGAGAGCTCATGCATTAGGCCCGTCAGTCTTGCCATATTTTTTAAGGGCAAAAAAAATGTAGTGCATGAACCCATCAGAGCTGCAGAGGCTCACTAACCACAAACAAATGGACAGGGAGGATCGACACATGGTCGACCATCTTATCCCGCTTATCCATTCGCTTTTGCTTTACCTCGAAGTCAATGAAAAAAAGCAATTGTTTTCCCTTTTTAAAAAGTGCATATCCTGGGGAAACATAATTAGTCGGCACCTCCAAAAACCCCAAGGGCCCAAGCCGTGAGTCAGGTATGCTGAGACAGGAACAGGTTTGCACATGCTCGCAGTTAAGACATATTTTCAGCAATTAAACAGAAGCAGAAGGAGAGACATTCAAAATATAGTAAGAAAAGAGCTCAACCCACAGTGAAAGTAGATAAGTTAAATGCGCTCTGTGTGTGTTTGAGGCTGGAGGTTTCCATCCGGAGGATGTTGACGGCAAAATAAATTTAGAAAACCATGAAAGTTAAAAACAATCTGAAAGTTAAAATTTACATTTGCCAGAGGAATCGGGTGATTTGGGATTCTGTCTTGTTCGGTTGGAAAGAGTAAGACATCACACAGGAAACACCACTTCAGCTGTCGTCACAAGCGTACGGCTGAATGGTTTGCCATACAGGGTTCAGAGGCAGAATACAGGAATAGAAACAGACATTTGAACGTGTGAAAAACACAGAAAATGACACATTTGAGAAGTCTGACGGATGCTGACATCATCTTTGGTGAGCTTTTACTGGCGGTAATAGTAACTGAAGTGTGAACACTAACAACACAAGCAGGGTCCAGGTTTACTGCAGTTACTGTGTGGACTATCGCTAAAGGAAAGGAAACTCTGAAATGCTTGTTGAGTTTCTTTGCATAAGGGTTGTTACTCTGATCTAGTGCAACAGGAGGAGAGTTGTTCAACCTATGGAGAGTTTGGTCAAACGTGAACAAGGCTATTCACACTCAACATCAGGGTTCCTGACAGTGGAGCCCTGCTTTGTGTCACCCGACTCGAGGAAGTGACTCCAAGTTCAGTCCAGTTCGCAACTGATTTTTCCCACCTGAAAAATTTGACCAAATTTGGATTTTCTGGCAAGACAGCAATGCAGCCTTTAAAATATCTCTTGTGATGCCAGAGACACATCATGTGTATCATTTTACACCATGGAACGATGCTCATTCAGAGAAGATCAGAGGAAGGTCCATCACACCTGTGGAGTCAGATTGTGTGATGACTGTCCCTCTGCCTCGCGTCTTCACCTGTCTGAAATGGAAGGTGCAGCTGTAGGTGTCATAGTGGCGTGTCCTTTCAGACATCGGGGTGTGCGTATGCTTAGCTTAAAATAAAACACCCCCGTGGCCTCAAATTTGCAGCCAAAGAGCTGCAACAAAGCACAGTTTTCCAAACTGCGGGAGGACATTCTTGAATTATCACAACACTGATAATTTGAGAGCACAATACTGAACATGTTAACAAACTTTTTACTGCAGACTTCTTATGAATTTGGTGTATCTATTCATGCAAAATGAATATATCACTACTCTTATATAAACAAATGTCAGTGAAACTTACAATGCTGTTTACAAGGTTCCATTCCCCAAGTCTGTTTTTACATTTGTCTTTGTATAAAGTTGCATAACTGACTGAATCTTTTTTTTAATTGTGTAGTGCTGGCTGAGAGGGAGTAGCATGACTCAGAATGAAGGAGGAATGTTAAATCCACGGGTTCTGACTCCTCTTTCTTCCCAGTAACGCACAGTCTAGGGAAATTATTCCACCACTGAAACCAAGACTGTTTCAGAAAGTAAAGCGAGCAGTCAGACGTGTTTTCTGTTAGAGGCCGCCACCACCAGCCCAGCACTGCCTCAGGTGGTGTGTGCAAACTGGTCCTGCTCTATGGGTTTCTTCACCCAGGCGCCCAGTCCGGCTTTGTGGAAGGCTCTGAATAGCATCTGCTTGGAGCTGTGATACTCCACCGCCGCCTGCTTGGCCTCGTGGTAGCTGCTGGGCCTCACTGTTCTGATCCGCAGGGTGGAGGACAGCTACAGGGACAGATATTAGACAGATTGCTTTAGCTGGAAAAGTCCTGGATGCTAAAAAAAAGGACGCTTAGCTCGGCCAAACTGTTGCTATTTCACTGGAGGTTTAATTGTTCGCTGATTAGAAATGATATGGTGGCCAGGCAGTCACATCAGTCCACTTAAACTGTTTGACTCATTCATCTTTGGCTACATTCACACTGCAAACCTCAGCACTCAATTCAGATTTATTGCTCACATCCGATTGTTTTATCATCTATCAGATTCCAGTGTGATTCCTGACTGACCTGCATGCGCAAAACAACAATAACACAGCGCCATTACGGCGTGTTGTACCGATGTGTGCGTGGACACTCGGCTCAGGTGACCTATGGATGAATGGCACTTCAGACATGACAGCGAACGCAACACAAACAACACTAGCCAATGATAAATACAATAAAAGTATTAAAACAGGAGATACATACCCGTAAATATGGAAAGAAACTTATGAAAGATAATAGCTGATAGTATTGTCTGTCTAATATAATACTGTTATTAGAAATAGTGTTAGCTCTCAGTAATATAGCGTGTGCAATAGTGTGTTACCTTGCAGTGCAAGCGCATCCAGCGGCTGTAGAGTGCGTGTTTGCACAGCCTGGAGGGTCGGCCCAGGTCATCTTTCCCTGTGGTGGCATTGATCACCTCGAGGCCTTGGTCTCCCACCGTCCAGTTCACGCTGAAGTTGGGCGCTTTTCCCGGCTGACGAGCCTCCGCGTTACTTATTCCTGTAGAGCATGAAAACATGGCAGAGTTTCACTTCAAGGTGGACACTTAGGAGAATGGAAGTACAAATCCATTTTATTTTATTTTTTTTACTTCTCTCCTGGTTTAGAAATGATGTTCATGCTCCCTGATGTCCCACACAAGCCAGTGAGAACCCTGATTTTCAGCCCTCTCTTTCTCACCGCTGAGCAGTGGTCTGTTCAAGCTGAAGGACTGCGGCAGGTCCTCGATTTCAGTAATCCTCTGGTACATGGCTCTGGAGAGGTGGTCGGCATGGTACAGGCTGCCCAGAATGATGCTGGAGAAGTAGATGGGCTCGGTGAAGTAGCTCATCAGAGAGCCCTGGAATCCAACCACGTTCCACCTGCCGGGGGGACAAAACAAACGATTTTGTTCAATCAAGCAAATAATCATCCTATTTGTCAACAAATTTATGGATCGGGGTCCTCTAGTCGTCTTTTTGAAAAACACAGAGACAAAGAGACAAAGAACATAAGACCTGACGGAGCCTGTGCAGATGTACAAATCTGCAAAAAAAATCAACATTGCTGAACTTTCCTGAAAATACAAATCTGATTCCAGCTCAGAGGAGTCCCGAGCTGTTGGCGGCCTCCTGGAGATTCGTTGAGAAGCCTAATCAAGGCTCCAGTGGCCTAATGACACCTGAGAACTGCAGCTGGCGGACAGAAATGGAGTGATTGCAGCATGATGCCGAGATAATTCACCCTCTTTACACATGCACATAATCACCAGGATTCCTGCCGGTCTGCTCTAAAACACCCCTCAACACCTCAAGTGGGTGTGCAGGGCTGCGTTTAATATTTTGAAAGAGAAAACTTCAGCGTGTTCGACAGCGAGATAATAGGTAATGTTGATTCATTTAGTCCCAGGCACTGTTCATTCAGTTCATCACAGTCTGTGTGTGTGAATCAGGAGTGAAACAATACAAACCTGGCAATCTTGTCACTGCAGGACATGGTGAGCAGCCTCTCACCCTGAAGAACCCCGTCCCATGTCTGAATGGTGTTACTGGAGCGGACTGGGATGGTTCCTTCACCAGACTCAATTTTGGTGCGGAGCTGTCCGCGGGCTTTTCTGTTCGGGTGTCTGTCTCCCTGATCTGAGACAGGAGGAAAAGCAAGCGCAGACACTTTGAGGACCTGATAGTTAACTGCACATTTTCATGCAGAAAATTCATATTTAAAAGGTCCAGTGTGAAGGATTTATCTTTTCACGAGTCAGCCCACTGAACAGCCTCTCCTCATCTGGCTCACCCTCCACTCCAGCCTCATGAGGAGAGAAGATGCGGGCGTCTCCACAGGGGGAGGTGCTGATGTACAGGTGGAACTGGACGTTCTCCTTCAGTTTGAAGCCTTGTCTGTTGTCACACCTGGTAAAGATGGATCTGTGGTGCTCCTCTTCGTGGTTACTGGAGACACAAATGCCAAATCAAGACTTCATAGATCTATTGAAGGACCTGTAGCTAAGCTTGTAGACATGGCAGGTGCAAGGACAGGGGATGCACAATCAGCTCTCTGCTGTAATGCAACTCACCTGAGGAAATGCTCCAGCTGGGAGTACAGGTACCTGATGAGGGACCGACGAGCCACAATCTCAGCATGGCAGTCATTGAGGGCCAGACCTCTATCGCTCATGTATTCACCATTGATGCACTTTGTCCCAGAGGACACACAGATGACCTCTGCCTCCTTCACATCAGTACCTGTATCAGAAAGTATAAAGATATAGCTACAGTGAATGGGTAATGGGCTTTTGTTGATATCAATATAACCCAAAACAGTCAGTATCACACTATAGCTCAGTATCATAATTACAGTCACTTGACAATCTGTACAGCCTACGACACCGTCTGTCCTCAGAGCCTCGATTGACTACCAGCAGCACTGGATGGACGCATCAGGCCTCACAGTAACTGTGTTTAAATGATTTACTGTGTGCTGTGGACATACTAACAGTATACATGCACAGGAGAAAACACAAGCTGCCCAGACTGACCAGGTTATTGATTATTGTGGTTTGACACCTTCAGAAATCACAAAGAACCAAAAGCTAACGGAACAGAAGCCAACTTGAAATACAACCTTTCGGTGAAATGACACGGAAAAACACTCCTTTTCTGACCAGCGGTCTGTTTTTAGTGAGACTGTGCCTTAGACTCTCACCACTGAGACTGAAACTCAAAGAGAGGCAGAAGACTGACAGGTTGTGTTTGAAGTCTCTTCACATATGAGCAAGAAAAGCTGGGTTCAGAGTGCGGTTAGCTTTAATATTTTACACAAAAACACAAATGCATCACAGCTCAAGAATATGACAATAGAGGCAAATCAGGTCCCTGCTGATACACAGAGAGCTGAGGCACATTTTGTGGAGAGCAGTAAACCTCTCTTTAATCACTTGACTCTATGTAAATGCTGAGCTGCAGTGTCACAGCATCCAATCCTGCAGATATTTGGTGCTGCAGCCTCAAACACAACATACGACAAGCATCTCATATCTCCTTCAGTGACGGCTGAATGTGTTCTGAAGCAACTACCTGACTGAAAAAAAAAAAAGCTTACCTGTTGTCATGACGACACCTGCCAATACTTTCCGCCTGGCGTGTGGCGACGTGAAGTTGTCGGTCAGTTCGCTGAACTTGTCGACGACCAGACGAGAGACGGCGTCTGCCAGGACCTGAGCGAGGACACGAGAGAGAATCATTACAGATGAAGCAAATGATGAAATGAAATGATGTGGAGCCCTTTGAAGAAAAGATGATCAGAGCGTAGTCATCTGATTTTATGTAATATGAACTACCGCTTAGCAGCAGACAACAATGCCAACGTGTGATGAAAAGCAAGTGGACGTTCTTATCTGCACTCAAACTATTACTGAATATTTCAATTATGAATGCTGCACTGGTGTGAATGACAGGCAGGGATCTTAGCAGCTTAAAACAGTGAAATCCTCTGCTTCGCTGACTGCTCTGTAAGTAAAGAGTGACTTGGAAGAGCTGGTATAATGAACAGCGGCATCTGAATAGCACTCAGAGGGTGATGGTAATTAAGATAGCAGCTTTGTTATCGGTGTGCAGGGATTACAGGCACGGATTAGTTTACGTGTAAATAGATTGCCAGTATATTGAACTTTCTCTCTTGAGGCCGTCTCCATCTTCAATCAGACTTTGTCAGGCTGGTCATGAGTGGTGACATTTGTTGATAAGTCTTTTGTAAGACGGCAGAAATCTAACAGGGAAGTGTTTAGAGGATACAATCAAGCAGGCTGCTGCCCCTCTCAAGACCAAATCTTGACATGTGACAGTGTTCATGCCTTTCTTTTTTAATGTTAATGCTTCGTAATGGCTCACTTCTGCTTTTGTGTTGTCACAAGCGATAACATAATAAAACTAGGACTCGGCATCAACAAATGTATCCGATATAAAACAATCCATTTTTCTAGTATCTTTGAGATTAATTTGTTACAGATGTCTTTTTGATACCTCACTTGCATCCATCTTTTAATTAACGTTCCTCTCTTCATGATAACTGAACCGCCTTACGTAGGGAGCATTAAGTTGGTCCACAGTGGGGAAGTGGTAACATTACTTAATTACTGTAATGTTAGTCTGGCTCAAAAAGGACAAAGAGAGCAAATACATATCACCTGACGAACACACAACAAGGATTATAAATCCTACCCAGGCAGTATCGACTGCGCACCGGCATCAGTCAGAGGAAGATAACGTTAGAGTTCCTCCAAAGCAAAATCACTGACTATGGCTACCACAGCTAGTTATAACATTAACAGTAACTTCAATATATATAGCAGAGCTTTTGGAATTGCAAGCCTGATTCCAAAAAAGATGGGGCGCTGCGAAATACTCTGAATTTGATGCCGTTTCAAACAAGTTGGGACAGGAGCAACAAAAGACATCACAGTTCTGGTGGGTTTCAAAATACTAACATTAATCAGTTGCCATTTACTATTCATACTGTGCCTCAGGGAAATGGGAGCAGAACTCTGCTGTTTTCCATATGTCTGACACTGACTACATTTTCTACTTGGAGCACACAGGGGATGTAGAGCAGAGAGGATAACTGTGAGCATCACAGAACAATTTAAGAGATGGATCAAAGTTGCTTGTTTTTATTCATCAAGTAATACTTCTGCAATGCTATCATTAACTCTGAACTACTTTTACTTTGATCATATCATCTAACAAGACAAGATGAGAAAATGAGCAATAAAATCTTTTCACCTTCCTCCATGCTTACCTGTGGCAGGTGAAGCTGCAGTCCCTCTCTCGGTATCGGCTGTCTTGATGGAGCCTGATCCAGCTGCATGTTAAACAGAGCAGACAGAGCCGCCTGGGCGGCTCGGGCCTTGGCCAGCTTCTTGTTCCGACCAGAACCCTGGAAATTCTGAGCATCTACCGTCACTGACATGACAAAGTTCTTGGCATGGCTCTCCCCGCTCTCTGACACAAAGTCATACTTGAGGCCCGGTCGCAACTCATTGAGGATCATGACAGGATTCTTGCCGCTTGTAGGGGAGATGAAGGTGGAGGGGGCTGGAGGTAAGGGGGCTTGGACCAGGTTTGGGACAGGGGAGGGTAGCAACGGGTACTCTATTCCCAATGAGCTGAATGAACCATTACTGTTGGATGCGAGGTAAAATGGGTCATCAACGGGACTGGATGTCTCAAAGGCATTAAAGAGCATGTCCGGGAAGTCGGCCTGGTCTGAGGTGAAGTCCGTGTGAACAGACAGAGTCCGGCCCATGGCCATGTGGGCTTCAGATGCATTGGGGAACTGGACGAAGGAACGCAGGGCCTTCTCTGCTGCATTCAGTTTGGCTTTCTTCTTGGTCGGACCCGAACCCTCGAAGAGCTGCCCGTTGACCTCCACAGTCATCACAAAAACGGGCGCGTGGACCGGCCCGGTCTGAGAGAGCAGTTTGTACTGCAGCCCTGGCTTGATCTCATTCAGCTGCATGAGGGCATTCTTAGGCAGAATGGGCCCAGGGACTTTCTTACGCTTCTTGGGCCTGTACTTGGAATGTGTATGCCCATTATTGCCCTCTTCTAAGGGACGTTTCCGCCCACCCCCAGCACTCCCATTGGGGAGTAGAGCAGCCTCAGCTGCAACCCCCTCTTTGGAGAAGAGGTTGTCCAAGTTCCGATTTTCCTTAACATCTGTGCTGCATGAACCTGCGGTGCCCAGAAAGAGTAACTTACAATGCCTTCGTTGCAGGATCTTGTAAATGTAAAATTTAGAGATTCCTTTATCTCTCTTTGCAACTGAACAAGTGATGTGTGTTCCTTAATCAATACTTTGACAATGACATTATATGTATTCTGAACACATTCATTAATGAACAAAACATGCAATCAGGACCAATCTATGTACAGTGCTAGGAGAAAATTTAGATGCGATTACATTAAATAAATCAGGAAATTAGCATGAAAAGAACATTTTCTGCTGTTTGTTAAAGTGCTCTGTGTTAAAGTTAAGAAATTACAGTACACATTTTCAAAATGTTTTTTTCTTTTCTCTCTCTGGGAGATCTTCAGTGTGTTGGGAACACATATCACCAAGCCCTGTTAACAAAGCCGACGGAACTTAATGTAAATTTCCATTTATAACATCCTCCAGCAAAAGCTCGATAGGTTACTCCTTTCGGTGCTCAGGACAGAAAACAATCCTATAAAATGCAGGTTGACAGGGGTTGTGGGGAAAGATGAGGGTGCAAACAAGGGTATCAACTTTTCCCAAAATAATTCTGAGCCTGAAGGAAAATACCAGAGAAATTATATTAACTTTTAGCATTTGATGGATTAAATATGGCCACTTCAGACAGAAAACTGGCAGTTACTGTACATTACATTATGTAGGAATAAATACAAAACATTAGCTTGTGTTTGATATCAAACACTGTTCAGGCACTGCAGTGAACAGTTTTTAGCATGTGTTCATGACTAACAAGCATTTAATTTGACATGAAACTATAGGGACTGGTTCTGATAACTAGTTGTATTTTGGATCTGGATGCAAGTCGGTAAAATATCACCATTTTTTAAGCCCTGTTGCCAATGAATCTTTCATTCACAGCCACTCTTTGATCTTCACTTAAATGGTCCGAAGAAGAGTCAACCAAACAACTGTGAAATGCACTGTTTGTGGGAAGGTACTGACAGAGAGGAGACAACAAATCCCTGTTTAAATATTCATCTTGTTAAAGGAAGAATTTGTGACATTTTTGATAACTTCAGAGGGATAAGCTCAGTCTACTGGCGGTGTTAAACCTTATTCTGTGATGCATCAGATTCTGTGACCTGTAGCAACAACCATTAGGCCTTCAGTTAATGTGAAGTGTGTCGTGCAGGCAGAAATATTGGTGATTAATTCAGTTAAGATTTTTTTCTTTCCCTTTTAGCAAGAGGAAATGAGTCAGGGCAAAGTTAATGAATGCCACAAAGCAATGACCAAATATGTAGTGAAAGCCCTACACCATTTTAGCTCAGTGGTGCTTTGAGTTAAAAAACATTAAATAGAGTATCTTTTGACGCATTTTCCACAAACTCAAATTACCTGAAAAGATTCAATAAGGGATTAGAAAGATTCTTGATTCAATAAGTGGATTCAGTTTTTGATCAAATGCAGTAGAACCCTGTCCCGAGCCCACTTATAATCCAAGTTTGGCTTTAAGCTTTCCAATATGAATTGTAAACCACGCTCTCCTTAACCAAAGTTCACAGTGCCTGGACAGAGTTCAGTTTGCTGTTTACTGTAGGCAAAGAAAACAAGCATGCAAAAGGGGGATGGGAATCAAACATGAAACACACAAAGGCAGATAATGCCCAGAGCAACAAGAGGGGGAGAGTGATTATAGGTCTGTTGGGGAGGAGGGAACATATTGTCATTGTTACTCCACTGAAACAGCCAGTGCTGAGGCTCAGCAAGCAAAAATATTCACTTGAAGCAGAAACAGAAATGTAATCTTGTAATTAGATTGCGGGAGAAGTGAATCCATCAGGCTTGTTAGACTGTCGAGGGGGTCTAAAGGTGTCTTGGGATGTCCAATTGTAAGGTCAGTGCTGTATATGTTACCTGGCCACCGATATTTGATTTCTTTGACTTAGGGTTTATTATTTTAGCAAAAAGCCCTTGAACAACCTTGACCATTTCCATCATCAGCCTGCGACCAACTCTCCCTACACTGTCAGGCATAATCCACATGTTCTCTCAACTGGTTTCACTTTGGCTTGTGCTGAACAGGAACAGGATTACTGCCGTCTCAACACAAATAAAAAGTGTTTAAAGAGGCCATATCAGTTGGCGTTGGGTCACAGCATCAACGGGCCGAATCACGATGCAAAATTGGCTGTCTGGTTCACGTCTTCAAGCACACGGACTCCTTTCAGTCCACCCTGACAAACAGCCACATTCACTCACTCTTGAAAATGGAATGTCGCCTGAGCCTGATGCTTGATCGTATCATTTTTGCAAATAAATACCCAACTTATCAAAGCACACATCCTTTCCCTGTGAATAAACCATAAGCTTTTAGAACCAAAACAGGCACACAAATGGTGTTGGAGGAAGATAAAAGTTTGTGTTCGCTTTATTTGCTTTGCCATGCATATTAACTACACTCAGAACCTTGCCTTATCCATCGTTTCCATAAAATCCTATTGAGACTTATCACGGGTCAGATGGTTTTAGGGCTGAAATAGGCCTGTGATCCAAATCCAGGTGCCTCTCAGGGGGCTTTAGTGAGATTTTTTGTTGAGAACATGGGGACAAGCTTAGAATCTGCCATCAAAATGGACTGAAATCTCACAGTAGATACACCCTGACCCTGGGATTAAGCTCTGATCCTGCCTCCTGAGCTGGCACAAAGGACTTGGATGGTACATTTTCAAGGACAGTCTGAGAGGAATACGATGGTGCAACACAGAAACTTAAGCTCAGGATTCTGTCCTTTACCTATATGCATGCATCTCATACACAACAAGGACATAACCGGGTGTCCGGCATCATTCTCAGGTATAGAAGAAGGTAGTCAATAATTATTATATACTTGGAGCTGATAAAGCTAATGAAAAGTCACATATAGACAGATATCAATATCTCGTTTAGACTTGAAATGGAAAAATGGACTCACTCATGCTTTCTCCCTCGTCCCCCTCGATGGTGAGCAGCCTCTGTTGGTTTCGAGGTGGCCGAGCTCCCACTCGACCTGGAGGAAACACACAAAGTTGAGAAAGCAGATCAGGTTATAAGAGCTGCACCATCATCTGCACGATGAGTCAGTTGTTTTGAGGCATGAATGAAGCAGAGGTTGCCAATCTGCTTATACAAGCGTGACTGTAAGTGCTCTGCCTGCACGGACACTGTGCTTCATCTGTTTCACTGTTGGCTTTCTGTGTTCTTCTTCCTCCAGGTTGGAGCAGGATGCGCAAAAGACTGAAATATCTCAACTGTTGGATGGATTTCCATGAAACATTCATGGTGCCCAGAGGATGAATCCTGATGACTTTGATGATGGTCCATCTAATGCTTACTAGCTCAATTTTCCATGTAAAAAAAAAAAAAAAAAATCAAATAAGAAAATTGGAAAATAACATTTCCTAAAATGAATTCAGATTTTTTCTTTTCAATTGATCGTACAACACGCAATCATTCGAGAATGTTTTCCATCTTGCTTTGACTGTGTAATGTGTAAAATAATACGATAGCTTCAAGTCCTTCTGTGTTTGTTGCTGTTAAGCAACTGTTAGCATGCAAATATATGAAACCAGATTCCAGCATTGTCATTGTGAGCTGGTTAGCATGCTACCATTTAGCTCAAAGCACAGCTGCGCCTCAATCGCCTACAGCCTCACAGCTGCTAGCATGGCTGCAGATTATTTGTAATACAAATACCTTTTAATTGTGCTTTGTTGTGTCTCCCTGTTTTTATGGCTATCGCTATTTCATATTTCTATTATTCTACTATTTCTAAAGGATGTTTTGGCACTGTAAAGCACTTCATTACTCGTGGTAAAAGAATCAAATACATCCTATCCATGAACACTTAAGAGCAGCAGATGCACAAAAAGAAATTTGCTCTCTGCTAACCAACTCGGCAGAGAACACAAACACTGACTGGCAGGTGAAACAAAGTTCTTGATGAAAACATTAACATTCAGCAGACAGCACTCAGAGAAGCCTGAGCAGCCTTTTGAGACTGATGCATTTGACTAACCCTCATATTTTAACAGCTTTTTATTCATTTGAAAATGAAAACTTTTTTTTTTTGGAGCATTTCAGCTTTACTTGATTTCACATAGTTCGGGAAATGACAGATAAAAAACACGAAGCAGTCACCACAGTCGAGCTGATGGGCTAAATCTGAATCTGTTACTCGTGTCAGGGCAATGTGCATCCGCGTGGGATATCTGTTTTCAGAACTGTTCGAGCAATGTGGTGAAATACAGGGAAATGAAGACATCATGGACACACTGTCTTCCAGTTTGTGTGCTGGCATGGAGACGGTTGGTGATATGTGGAGCTAATTAAAAATAATGACCTGTTTGGGTTGTCTGTGCAACAGCCATCTCAGCTGCTGATATCATGAACCTCATCGCGGTTTAACAGAAGTTAAATGAAAATATTCTAAATAGTGTGAATTATTCATAACACAGCCACACCCAGCCTCAGAGGAGTCACAGCTGTGGTGTCATTGGCTGCCAGTTGACTGCCATAATTGTATTTGTATTTTCATGATAAAACCATGCTAACAGTGCACTGACTGGCTTTCACTGTGTTTTGCACTGTGCCAATCATGCACAAACTTTTGGAAAGACCAAGCAGGTTTCCAACAGAAAGACAAAGAAGAGAACTGATATTTTGATATTTTGCTGATTAGCTGGAAGTAGAAAAGCTCGAGCTGATGAGCCTCAAGCAATAAAACCTTCATGTGGATTCAAGGAACAGCGACATGAGTGACATGAAAGCAGACTGACTATGTTTTGCACTTCACTTAAAGGCAACTGCGATCCAAGAAATCTGAAATCAGATGTGATGAAAAGACATTTCCCTCGCTTGACATTTGGCTCCATGAGATCCACGCACGCGACACAAAATAGAAAGCTCGCCGGAGACGTCTTCACAAACCTTCGAGAAATTTTCTAATAACAAATCTAATATTGACAATCCATGCCTGCTCCCTCAACACCTCCTTCGCACAAATGTCACAACCCATCACCCTGCTTATTCTACCCTTCAGCGAGCCCCCACCACCTCCACCCTGCTCTAAGCTACTCCTGTCAGACAGAGGTACTCGTCTCTCAGGCTGATAAGAGACACTGAGCTGCCATTATTTCCTCTAGTCTAATCAGGAACCTGTCACTCAGCGTGCCGTCCCTGGACATAAATAAACAAACTGGGGCCGGCAGAAATTGCTTGATAATTATCGAGGATTTGCAGAGAAGGTGGTGGCAGGGTTTCACTCCTCTGGTCAGCTGTGGCGCTCTAAGTTAGGTGGGGATCGAAATGGTTGGAAAACACTGATGACGTTTCAGGATATGTCTTATTTCAGCACCATGGACAGCGCTCCTGAGACAAAAAGCACAGCAACATGGTGACCTTTGAAAAAAAAATACAATGTACATTTAATGTCAGCAATCACATTGACATGTTTATATATATACTGCGTTGTTAGTTTATTACAGTGTGGCTTCCAAAATCAAAGCAGCAGAAGCAGAGATGTATTGACTTGTAGTCAGTAGCATGGTTGAAGCTCCAAAACCACTGATTCTTACATTTCCCAAAGAATGTGATCATTTGCTAAACCTTTTTGACACATAATCAGCTGAAAAAAGGACAAAATAAATGTTTCAAACAAGCTGGGCAACAAATGGACGCGCCTTTATGCAGTAGCTGACCATGACCAAATTTTACTCAGTTCCACAGTGGCGTCAGCCTTAAATGTCAAAAGTCAAAGGTTTAAGTCTTAGCTTCTTTGAGTAGCTTAAATTCAACACATTAACTAACTTCGTCGGCGTTTCGTGAGGGGAGAAACTTTCGCGCTATTTATGTCTGCATTGTGTCGTCAGGGTTCTGCCTATTTCACGAAACTCTGTGATGCTCCTTTATTCTTTGTAGGAAATCCATTTACAAAAGTTGTTGGTTCACAATGTTTACTACGCTCAGCTACAAGTGTGAAGACCTCAATTAGACCCAACGAAATGGCTAATCAGCTTTACTCTGGAGGAAGAACAGAGCGAAACTCCAAGCCAATGGGACTGACAGGAAAGGCTTCATTCTTGGTCTGTATAATCGCTCCTCTGTTGGCAGATATGGCCTCCTGCCCTGCTGCCACTCAGCTGTGTGGCTCCAAACATTAGAAATGACAATGTTATCAGGCTCCTCTGGCTCTATTGTGTGAGACGGGTGGAAGGAGAACAGGGCTTAGGTTGCCTTTCTCAAGATAATGCAGGAAGGAAATTAACTCAGAGGAAGTAAAATGTCAACAAATGTAGTTATCAGGAAGGCTTGTCACAGAAACAGAAACTTTTGAGGTTTTGAAAATTGCATTATGCTCATTCAAAAACCTTGTTTACCACATATAGGTTACGGCGACTTGTTGCCATTTGTTACAGGATCTGATTTATCTGTTGCAGTCAGCGTTTCATAGGCACGGTTTCCTATATGCATACATTTGGAACATTGTTTGTTGAGCAGCAATACAAAGCGGCATCAACAAATGGGAAAGAAAATGAGATTGTGGATAAACAACAGGCGGTGGGAATGGGAAAGTGGCATGTATATTAAAGGAATCCGTGGCCTCCCATCCATGTCGCATGGAGAATACGTTTATCAGACAAGCAGGACGAAATAAATAAAAATCTATTTACGCTGCCTGCTTCCACACTCCGATACAGACCTGCCTCAAATCATGCATCACAGCACACTAACCACAACCGCTCTGAGAACGAAACACATTTACACACCGACAAGAGGAGGCAGATGCCGTGTACATTTAAACAAGGTTAGGAGCCGGCGCAGAGAAAATCAACTAAGATATAGAATAAACTGGAGTCATTAACCATTTCATGGGTCTTCAGGTCAAACCAGGCAACAAGGAAACAGCCCTGAAATGAGTGCCTAATTCAGAGGTCTTTCCAGCAAACTTCCTCAGAAATTATTAGGAAATAACTGAAATCAAGTGTAACCGATTTTTCCCATCATTTCTATCACTTCTGATGACACTGTACCCAACAAAGCAGTTACTGAGATCTGGGAACATGGTGTTAAAAACCTCCAACATGAGGCCGGCGTTGCCTTGTTTCTGAATGTGCAAATCAGCATTTAAATAACATTACCAATATAAAAATAAATATTTGAATATTAGTTCATTTGCTAATGACATATTTACTATTAGCTCCCCGTCCCTGTAAGTGGATTTTCATACCGTACTAAAATTAATGGAAACTAATGGCTGCCTGGAAAGGAGTCTGGAAACTGATGGTAGGCTTTTAAAAAATGATTCATGGTTAAAAGCATGCAAAATCGATTGGTCTTATTAACTGAGTCGTGGCTCTAGCGTGTGTCGTGGCTTGTTGCTCACTCCTCTGGGGGAAGAAATTAAAAAATACATTCTATACATTCATAGACATGTCAGAAACACCACTTCAGGGGTATTAGCCAGCGACTGAGCCGACAGGGATAAATGGATTTTGGAGCCTCGTCCTGGTGCGTGAGGCGAGTTACGGTCATAGCCTGAGAGAGAAAACAACTGCAAACAGCTGTCAGAGAACTCTTCTAGTGGCCTAATGCAGATGGATCGATCCCGAGGAGAAGCAGACGGGGGGGGGGGGGGGCTCAAACATGTGAGGCAGGGAAAAAAAAAGAAATAAACAAATGAAACTTTCTTGAACATTGCCGGCAGCGCCGCGCTCTTCGCACACACAAACTCCATTTTCTCCCCCCATGAAATGATATTTTGAGACGTGCAGAAATTGGACCCTGACGAACCAAAGTGTGACATATTGACAGGCTGGGGAGAGGTGATGGGGTGCTGGATGAGAGGGGACAGCAAGGAGAAACCTGGAAACTTTGGAGGGAAGTTTCTGTTCTGGCGGGATCATGCAGTCACATCAGCTTGTCCAAAATTCAAAACCACCAGATTCCATAATCGAACTGGCTTTAAATCACAGAATAGGATCTATACAGTTTGGTGTACTAAATAGCAAATGTAATTTAACTTTGTGACATTTTAACTGTGAACAAGACTATCACAAAATTAAGACATTTCAGCAAACTTTACTCAATTCATTGAGATAATTGCCTGACCTTTTCAGCTTAGAAGGTACAAATTGAAAGCTTATTAACCTGCACCTCTCTGGAAGTTTCTGTTTTAAATTCACTTAACTTTTCACGGGCTTCTGGAGCTGAATGGAAATGTGACATTTGCAGCCGATTAGGAGAAAAATCATAACAGAATTTGCCTAGTGTAACTGCAAAAGCATTATATTCAATCACACAAGGAAATAAGTTAATAAAGCAGCGGGCAACACCCAAAAACAAACAGCTGTGAGTCATTTTCAGCCTCAGTGGGAACACACGTTAAAGGCACAGGCAGAAAAAAAGCACATCATCTTGTTCATAATGTGGAAAAGTTAAGAAATAGTGGGATCAATACTTAAAAGCCAACACACACCACCACAATTATTATTCATAGATTTTAACAGCGTAAACCCTGATTGTGGCCTCATACTTCACCAGCTCTTCACTGAACTTCTGTCTGTCCATCAGTGAAGGTGCACACTTGGACTGAAGCTTTTGATTTCAGCCTCTACAAGTTTTGTCGAGTATTACTGTTGTTTGATTCAAAATATTTAAAGAAAATGTAAAAAAACCTTTGGAATGCAGGGTTGAAACAGCTCTCTAATTTAGCTGTTGAACTGCTGAACTACAGGAAATAAATTCATCTCTGCTTCCCAAGGACACTTGCAGGCTTCAGCCATCTTTCTAACATTTTCACTGGGACTCTGTGAAATCTTTATGACGGCTTTAATTTGCTGTGCGGCCATGGCAGTAGCTGGAGGGGCCCGGGGCGAATGCTGTATCAATTCCAGTCGCTAATGCGACTCACTTAACCAACAGGGCTTCCATGCAGACCACCACACGCCCTCCTTCCCCTCCCCTCCCGCAGACATTTGTGCTGCTGACAGCAAACTATTCAAACCACTGTGGTGCCCTCTCCACTGGGGGCCAAGGAGAAGTGCCAGCCTTCCTGAAGGTAAAGCAATTAAGTGGATTATCTCCTTCCATACTGCGGAGGAGACACAGAGAGAGAGGATGCTTTGATAGCGCTTTGTAAATGAAGCCTCGGGGGCCAACCACCGCAGGAGTTACTTCTGAAATAAACCTCACGTATTTAGCTCAAGGTCATCTGAGGTGGAGATGATGCAGATCACCTGGAAGTGAGCACCAAGGTCTTCCAAGATAAAATATGTAGATTTGAATATGGAGCTGGTTGTTAGTCCTCCCCTCCTCCTCTGTTTGTGAAGGGACAACTGTACCATCGTCTTGTTTAAGTAACCGTTATCTATAAACACCGACGCCACAGTATTTATGGAAGCTGCAGTACTTTTTCCCCACATATCCAGCAGATGCAGAGCGACATTAACATTCATTTGGGGTCTTGTTTGTGGACCAAACTCATATATTCAATCTTTGCTATATTTTTGTTCCGTACAAAAATATCTTCAGCTGCCAAAACGCTCTACTATGTTCTGTAACATGCAAGGCAGAGCCACAAAGCTGAAACCGACAACAAGCAGACAGTTGGTCCATATTTATTAACTCGATTCTTAACGAGGAAATGCTCTCAGACTTCCACCGAGGAGGCACTCAGCACCCACAGTTCAGCTACCAATGAATGAGCCCTGATCTCCGCAAGGATTTTGTTGCGCTGCTGAAAGTATCCATGTCTGAGAAATCATCGCTCTCTAGAAGAAATTGAGCCGGGTTCCTTCGTTTCCCCATCATGATTAGAGAAACTGAGATTTCCATACACATGACATTCACGAAATCAGAAAGCTGACCGAAAGCACAGCACACGTAAACACACTGATTGAGCCTCGCTCGTCTTGTCATGCAGAATTTCTCCAGTTTTCTGCGGCGTCCCCACTGTGTCACAAAGAATCACAGAAATGGAGCAACACCACTAATGGCAGATAGGAGTCCCTTTGTAAACTGCATGCTCCTCACTGAATGTACGAATACACCTAAACTTACTGCCAAAATGCTCCAGTATGTAAACATTCAATGATTTTACTGCAGCTGTGAGTGCTCGTATGTTGCAGCAAGATATTTTCCTGTCAGCCGCAGGACTCTCCGCTGTCTATTTTGTGCGACTCTGCCAGTTTCTTCCCCCTCTACCCCACTGTTCTCCTGGCACACGCTCTCATTTTCATTTAACGCTAGCACAGGTACCCGGCCTCCTGGGCCTGAAAATTGCTGCTGACTACATGCTTGTGAAAGCTCTGCTTGTGATGGCCAACTGGGACACGGAGCCATGCATGCTGAGGAACCAGTAGAGCAAGAATGTTTTCCCATAGGAGGACATCTCCTTCCAGTGGTAATTTCACAATTCCGGGTTGGTTTATGGAAAATAAAAGCCTTTTGCTGAACTGTTTTGCAGTTTCTGTTCAAAAGAGAAGTCTATGAGTTGTTTTCTCTGGGAGTCCAAAGGGTTACAATCACAGACATTAAAAAGGCTAGCAGCACCACTGCTTCTGGAAAGATCTTTGAAAACCTCTGAGCTGTGAGATGATTTTGGTGTAGAAGTAGAGGCCAACTGCAGGACACATGATAACGCCTGGCCTAAAAATCTACAGTTATTACAAAAGAAGAGATGCTCATGTACACACAACCTGGACCGACCTCTGCTTTGGACACACTGCACTTCAGTTGCAATGGATCTTCTCATCTGACTGCAGGTGAGTTTAAAAGAATACTGCTGATTTGCAGCACTACTGATGCTCTCCACAATGCTAGGCTAATTCTGCTGCTGCAGCTACTGGAAGTCACTCAGCACATGAGCATTAGCGGCATATTTAAAAAGCTGGACTCTGTTGGCCTCAGTGCCTGCGTGCCAGCTGTCTGTCGAGGTGATGGGTTTTGTCTTTGCTTGAGCTCAGTCATTTTCATGAGTTTTTTCCATTTTCATAAGGTCTCAGAAGGTTGGCATGAGAGATTCCAGGTTCCCCCTCGCACTCGCTGACCCTCCTCCACCCCATTCTCTCTGCATCAGCGGTCTCGGCGAGCACAACAGATGGCTATCGCTGTTCCCCTCACCCGAGTCAAGGCTGGGCCAGGTCCTCTGCTATCACCCAGAGAGAGGGGAAGGACGGGAAGCTCAGGACTGATGTTGAATTTCACACCCCACAGACTCAGGATTAGCGAGACCAGGGGCTGACAGACAGGCAGGTGGAGGTGGAGGGTGGAAGGTTGGTGCTGTCTACTGATGCCTAACAAGCAGGGTATGTCTCTGCATGCTTCAAAGTCACTGCCCATGCGCTCAGCTGTGATTAACTTTGACAGTTCGCACATTAATGAACATGCCATTCAGTTTGCAAGTCCCTACTGATGCTCACATCGATGCAGGATTTGGAGTGCTTTGTCTCTGCTGATTTATGGACCAAAGATGCACTTTGATCCAAAGATATGGCACAAATCTAAAATAAATCTAAAGGCCTTCATGAAAGCACTTGTGCTCGAGGCAGACTGCACTGCAGGTTCCTTCCGTACCACACAGGACTGATTTCTCTGCTCAGGCAACTTATTTAAAAACACCACCTATGAATATATCTTGCATACCGGTGGAGAAAAAAAAAAATGCTACGCTGTTGAATGCAGCTTTTTATGGAGACACAGTCATCTTATTAAGATGCGAGATTATTTTCTCTTTGCCTGTTAATCAGAACTGGAGTTTCATTTCAAGTGGGGGTGCAGCACCCCTACAATCAGGCAGTTTGTCATAAAAAAGTGAACTTTCATTCATCTTTCCCCTCCTTTTTACGGATGCATCTCAGTGCAGTGCATCAGAGTTTGGGACAGGATAGAGGTCTTATTACGTCTTCATCCATTTTGGCTAAAATGTGCACTAATGCACGAGCACCAGGAAGACATTTTCTACCACACACACACTGAAGGCTTTGAGTGTCGAACCGAAGATCACCCTGTCAGACAGACTGTGGAGAGAGTTCAACCCAGTCAGCTGTGGTGAGCTCAGGCGAGCCAGATTTCATTAATATGTAATATGATTAAATCAGATGGGGGTAAATTACTGTTAGTGTCTTAGATACAGATTATCCTGTCCATTCAAATCAATGCACAAACCTTGAATTTTGCATTACAGGCACTTTCTTTCAGCACTTTCCACTCTGACTTCTTTTACCGTCATGCTGCTCACACTATCAGACATTATTTCAGTTACATAAGACAATTTGAATTGCAGAATTTCACTTGTTATTACTGATTTTTATGTTGCTGTATTTGAACTGAAGCAGCTGTCATGTAAGCAGTCTTGGAGGAATCATCAGAGGGAACTGTCTGCAGCCACTTTTGCAGCGCGCTGTTCAGTTTTGATTTATTACTTTTGACTGATGCAGAAGATTTGACACCTGACAGGAGAATTTAACTTGGGCAAATGTGGTTCATCTTTATTAGTGGCAGGTAGGATGATCAGCTGTCACGGCTCATCTGATTTAACACATGATGAATGTATTTTAAATACAAATCTTACCTTAAATCTGCCTTAAATTAAAAGTCAATATTAGTAAAACTGATATATGAGACTGGCCTTCACATTGTGGCGCTGCCTCCTACTCCACCTGTCTGATGGGGTGTTTGATGGACAGTGGGGGCAGAGGAGGTATGTGTGTGCATGAAAACGCGCCTGTGTGTGTGTGTGTCGGAGCCCCCAGCAGAGCTCATAACCCTGAGCCTTGGGGTTCCAGAGGAGAGTTATCAGCAGAGCTTCAGGCCAGACCCCAGCTGCAGGGCGGAGGGAGGAGGGTGGCGGCAGGGGAGGTGGGGGGCTGTATCAACTCCTCCACATCACAGACGGCTGTTTGCCAGACAGAGATCTGCGGCTGCGGTTTTGGGCCGACAGACACATCCCTTAGCGGCAGCGTGCCGTACACGCCTCACAGAGCACATCGGCTTATACCTCGTCTGAAATTCACTTTTGCTCCCAGTAGATTAAACTCACACTTCAGTTCATCTCACAACACCCCGCTTAGCAGGGACACGGAAATGATGGGCTTCTTACTCACCCCGCATGCAAAGTATGAACAATGTCTCCATATTTTTTTTTTACACATTAATACTGTTTACCACACTCTCCATGAATAACAGTTAAATTGAGTCAAGGCTAAATTGAATATTCCTGAGTGGGATAAAAAATGACAAATCGCAGTGCACCTGCTACTTTGGCTTTTTCCTGGTGATAGCTGAAATTTGAATTAATGCGAGGATTAAGTGCACTTGAGTTTTGCAGCCAGTGAAAATATTAGCAGACGTTTGCAATCATGAACAGAGCCAATGAAGCAGGATGGAAGGGAAAATGAGCAGAGCCGGAGTGCTGGTCTGTGCCTCGGGATGGCCGCTCAAGAGCAAACACATGTTCAAGCGGGGACACGACAACAAAGGCGAAACACAACGACTGACATTTACTACATGATAAAGTAAATGCTTCTGCAAAGTGCACAGACGGCATTTCCTCATGAGGTGATTAATTTGACAAATGTCTGGCACAGTCTGATGATATGAACGCTGTGAGGAGTGCGCAGACCTCTGAGCAAAAGCAAAAACTCGGTATTTGTTGACTTTCTCATGAAAGTGTTGATTCACCCAGAAAGAGTAAACAGTGATTACTTCAGTGTTTTCTTAGGAAATCTGATAAAAAGTGCACTAAGTTCTTGATAAAAGATTAAGTCAGCCACGCTGACCAGTACAGTGACTCGACAATGGCGTTCAATTTGATTTCAATGATTTCATAAAGGCTGTCATTCATTAGAAATGCTGGAAGACTGACTGTAAGGCCAAGATCAATTGTTTAACCATATGCGGGTAAAGGTTTGATTAAAATCCCTTGGGTATAACTGTAAAACTACCACTATGCTTTTAATCTGAAAATCTTTTTTATTGTGATATACTGTATACCTGTATGGCTTATTCTCCCACAGTGTGCATATGGTTAAACAATTGATCAGAACTGGAGCACACTGTGGGAGAATAAGCCATACAGGTATACAGTATATCACAATAAAAAAGATTTTCAGATTAAAAGCATAGTGGTAGTTTTACAGTTATACCCAAGGGATTTTAATCAAACCTTTACCCAACAGTTGGTAACTCATTTAAGCCTCTGACATGAGTCAGACCGGACGCGGGACCAATCGGGAGCAAGAGCAATATTTTAGATTTCAGTATCAGCTTGAAAATCCTGATTCATTTCCACTCACTTCATTCAGAGTGATTGCACCACAAATACGACAGCTACAAGTGCCCTCTTTACTTTCCATTCAAACTCCGGTGGAGCACATCAAGTGCTGCTGTTGTTGAAATCAACATAAGACCTTCGGTATTGTGTTTATGCTAAGAAGCAGCCACCCAAATCCTCTGCAAAACACCTCATCACAACAAACCCACAATGACACTACACTTCCTGCAAACGTTCCACGAGCACTACAGTATGCAAGCATGCCATATGACAGCATTATAGGAAACCATTAAAGGAAAGCAGGCTTTATTTTATTCATTCACAGCTCTATAAATGTCAAATATCTAACTCGTTTTAGGCAAAGTGTGCAGCTGTATTATAGAAGACAAAAATAAATATTACATCTCACTAAATATTAAAGGACCAGCATGTGAGATTTAGGGAGATCTACGGGCAGACAGTACGCCTCAGTCAGAGTCCGCCATGTTGCACTGCCACAGACAGACAAACCAAACACTGCATTTACTTGGTTGCAATCTGCAACCTCACCACTACATGCCACTAAATGCTGCACACTGGTCCTTTAAGACTGAGATCTGGGACAATAAATTTAACTGAGCGTAACTTTCCAGCTTTTCATTGTCATCAACAGAAACCAATTTGGGATAGAAGAGAGAGGACATCCGAGGAAGATCAAGTTTTTTAAGGCTCTCCTTAATAAAATACTAATCAAAAAAATCAGTACATCCTTCAGCCATCTGTTTCCATTAATTTGCCCACCAAAGACCACTGATATTTTAACACATTTGGGAGCAGAGCACCTCTAGCATTCAGTTGAAAGTATGCATTGGCTGAAAAACATTCCCAGGGTGCACTGCAGCTTTCAGAACCAGAGCTTTATCGGTGCCTTTCTTCCAGGAGGCACGCAGCAGAAACGTCACACACGGCACGTGTCCTGTTTATGGCCAAGTTTTCATAACTCATTAAATTTGCTTTAGTTTCAGAGTGCTGGCTGAGCAGGATCGTGTCAATCAATACAAACTATCTGATGGCTTTGGAATGATTTCTCAAAGACATGCTCTCCTGCTTCGCACACGTTTGATTATGAACTGATGTCAGTACAAAAAAATAACATTTTATTTGATTATTGACAATGCGTGTATTCTGATTTGTGTATTTGCTGAAGCTGCTCCTTCATTGTGATATTCTGGACTTTGTTAGAGCACTCAGGTGAGTTAATCAGTGATACTGATAATACTGGCAATAATAATTCAACAAAGCTAAATCTAAGCACTGTAACAGTTGTGGACATTAACACACGTAGACACTCCTTTAAGTGAGTAGGAAATACTAATGGATGGTTTGTATACAACCACAAAAAGAGGGTCCATCACCCTAAAAACTCCCTCACTGCACAGATGTGCATGATGCATGATGCATGCCTGTTCATGTGATTAGACTCATTTTAGTTTGATTTTTCTATCTTTAAAAACACATATGTAAAGTATTTTATTCTTCAAGTATCCCATGCTGCTCTTGTCCATTTAAATTTTATTTAGGGCTGATGTGCAGAAAACATTCAATTATTTTGACAAATACTGGGATTGTGTCACAATTTTCATGAGAATGGTCATTTTTGCATTTAATTTTCACCGAAAAAATAAATAAATATGATTTTTGCTGAGATTTGTTCCAAACAAGCATTTACATACAGTATTTCCCTGACGTCCCGGGCATCTCTACTTAATTTTTAACGGTATGCTGTTACACATTTTACCTTTACGAAGAAAAGATATTAGATAGATATTGCACTTGGCCATATTGTGACTTTGACAGTATTTTGATTAATTGTTCAGGCCCAATTTTATGTCGCTTAAATTGAGAAAAAAAATCATGCAGATTGTTGAAGGTTTACTTTTACTGTGAATGGACCCAAAGAAAATCTGAAAAACAAAAAACAAAAAAAAAATTGTCTTGTCGACTGCTGTTATCATATTTCTAAACTTTACAATTTTGATATCTGCAGGGCTTTTATACCCATGCAATACACTCTGATCACCTCAAATCAAGACTTCTTTTTCTGTTTCTGTTCAGTTTTATTCTTGAACTAATCAAAACATTGTTGTGTAAAAAAAAAACTAAAATATTAACACTGCATTATTTTTGATGTTATTTATCTAAAGACCAGAACACTGAACTATTCACCACAAGGATTCAGCATAATTTAGATGTTTAAATCTGTTTTCTTGTACTTATTCCGTGAGAAAGCGTGTTCAAAAGCTGTCAATGAAAGTATTCCTCAATTAAAGCAGCAGAACTCACATGAAAAATTCAAAAACACAACCACAGACAAAGCAAAGAAAAAGCAGAATAATCAGTGAGATGAGATCTATTAAAACTTGAACGTCAGATACTTCAGAGCGTCGCCGTGTTCCAACCAGCACATTTACGTACAGCACAACATAAAGCATGAGATGATGGCTGAAACAGAGCAGTCAGTTTCAAAGAGCAGCCTTCAGGGATTCATCTGACCTTCCATGATGAGAATAAAACAGCTCTGTCCATGAAGCAGAACTAACACAATCCTCCAAACAGCAGCGCTGTTCCAAAGTCAATATTTTACTCCCGTCTCCTAACACTCAAACAGACGGACAGCCGGCAGAGCAGAGCAGAGCAGAGCAGAGCAGGTACGGTGCACAGCAATACCTTTGCGCTCGGAGCGTTTCTTCCTCCTCCTCTTGAACCTGCGGCGGATCAGGCAGTAGTAGGCTGCTGTGGTGTGAAAGCTGTCCAGCAGCAGGGCCATGGCTCAGGCTCACAGACGCTGATCTGTCCCTTCAGCTACCCTGCAGGCTCTGATGTGTTCCTAATGCTAAGTATAGACACAGAGTGCGCCTATACAACTTTGGACAGAGGAGGGGAGGGAGGAGGAGGGGCAGCCAGTCTACCATGAAGCAGGCAGAGAGCTGTTGGCACACTGACTCTTTGTGGTAAATGGCTGTCAGATAAATGGGCTGGGATGTCTCCTGGTCTCCTGCTCCTCCCTCCTCTGTCTCTCTCTGGTTTCCCTCTCCTCTGTCTTTGCAACCCCCCCCCCCACTCTCAAAATCCAGCCTCTGGGCTATGATGAACTTGGCAATCGCTCCTGAGAAAATTCGAAAAAGTGCCTTCTGAATATGCATCTCACACGACACGAGACAAGTGTTTGGAGTGGCTGTAAAAGTGCTTGCAAGTGGGAAAACCTGAAGAGCATTGAAGGAAACGCTACTTAGTAAAAATGGATAAAACACCACTTCAAATATAGACTGAGATTATCTTAGCACTTTAACAGATGTTCGGCAACAAATTAAGTGAACCAAAGACGCCAAGGCTTTCCTCTAACACCACCTGTGATAGCTTTACGGTCATCTGTGTTCAGACGGATGTTGGCGGCGAGTGGCACATTCATTTCAATGGAGATGAAGAAGGCTACAACACAGCAGGACTCAACCTGTGTTGCCGAATCATATATGTGCACGGCTATTGTCCTGGACAAACTTAACTCTGTAACTTAAAAATGACCACCACCAAAGCTCTGCAGAAAAAGGACATTTTCCCCTTTTTTTAGCTCATTATTTTGGATTTATACTCCTCAACTTTTCTGTCTCCGTGCTCTCATCAGCCTTATTTCCAAGCATTTTTCCCAGGAGTTTGAACTTTTTAAGAAAACGATATGTCAGTGTTAGATTTGTGCTTGCTTTGCTGCCCCAAGTGGACAAAAATCAGTTAATGAAAACAGACACACTGCTTCATGGTCAATCAGTTGTGTCTCTGCTGCTGAAAATACACCCAGACCAAGCCTCATTTGTAACAGAGTCAAAGTAAACCTGAACCCTAACACTTGGGATATAACTAGCGACAGCCACGAAGAGTACGACTCTACTCAGGATGTTCTTAAGTGTAAGTATGTAATGCCAGCTTGGACTTGGATAAGACACATTTATCCACTCTCAAGGCAGATTGTGAAATATTTCTGAAATTTACATCCATTTTTTTCATGACACCCGGCATGACTTCGAAACTAACTAATTATGCAGCAGTCAGGATTGCAATAATAATGTCAAATATGCAACGTCTGGTTAGACTTTCAAAATAAAGCTTGCTGAGATAAAACACTTCAGGTGACGGCTGCAGTTTGGTTTGGGTTCCAGTTCCTCAACTTTGTGGAAGTGCTGTGAAGATTTGAAGATTTCTCCCGAGTGACTCCGAGTGGTATTGACAAAAAAGATGTGCTGATACAGTTTCATTATATATGCAGAAAGCAATGATCTGTTTCAAATGAACTTGACAATGTCACATGTTTTGTTGTTGAACTTCACACCTGACATTATTTCAACTGTGAACTTGTTTGATTCCTCTTTTCTTTTCCCTTCAGATCTGCGCTGTGTGTTACTCTGTAATGCGGGCAGAGGGGCTTTATTAAATAGAGATGAACTGTAACACATGATTTGTAAAAGTACACCACGTTACAGCAGTATGTTGGAGCAGGAAACCTCTAAAACATGCAGGGCAGGGGGGCCCGAGGACCGGAGATGAGAAACACTGTGTAACAGGGATCTGTGAAATGATGCTGTGGCAGTTTGAAAAACAACACTGCCCCCTTGTGGGCTTCAGTGAAACTATAACCACATCTGAGTTGACACTTGCAGAACTTTTTCATTACCCAGGTATTATGATGATGATGATGATGATGATGATTACTTAGAGAAATTAAGATTAAACTTTCATGACCTCCTTGGGGAAACGAACCTTCCCCACAGCAGACGTTTGGAACAGAGGCGCAGGTGGAACTAATGATATTAATAACGGCTGTGTGCAGTTCAGGTGTTCCCGTTCCAGTCCTGGTATCGTGCCAAGTGGAGAGATCATTAATGTTATTAGTCACACCTGTGCGACTCCCTCTACAAGGCAAAAGACCTGCATTGAGAGTTCAACTGGGTCCTTGCAAAACATAACCCTGGCCTAAACAGATGGCTGAAGCACACAGCAGCTGATTTGCAGGAGACCTGACAAGCCTTCAAACTGCCCTCTCAGACTCAGAGGGGTAAGACCAATCACTTCCGCTGTGATGTGGCGCCCCCAGCACAAAAGAGGACACGAGCTAAGATTCCCTGATGAAAACAGTCCAACAGTCAGCCCCCCTAGACATGGAGACATGGACACATGCAGCACTGCAGATGGTAGATGCCATGCAGTCCTTTACAAACTACACTGGATGTGTGCATAAAAGCACATTTCACCCACATCAGCATGCTTGTAGGTAGCTGACAAAATGGAAATTATGTGGACCCACATTGCTAAGTGGGTGCAGACAATATCATTTGCTTTTTAAAAGGTCGGTATGTCCTGCACTGTGAGGGGTCTCATTAAAAAAAAGGAAAGATATAACTCAAACATCTGCTGGTTGCGATACCTGTGGCATGTTTTTATTCACACACTGCCTCCTAAATACCATCAAACCACACAACCACAGTCATTCCCTTTTTTGGAACTGTCTCCTCCACAGTGGACCCAGCAGTGACATCACTTCATTAGATCAACTGTATACAAAAAGGCTGATTCACTAATCATGAGGAGAGAATGTCTGTGCTCAGAAGACATGGGCATTGAGCAGGAATGACATTTGCATGGCGGGGAATGTATGATTAAACTGACTATGACTAGTTAAAAGGGAAATGCCGAGTCAACCAACCTGGTTTATGTCTTCTTCCGGGTCTGGAAGGACTTCACCGACACTGTGGCCTGAAACAAAGAAAACAGTGATGATATGTATTTGCACTATAACCGCAGAGAAGACATGGCCATTAAAGACCATAACAGCATGTATAAAGGTGATCAAAGGTGATGTTTTTGAAGTAAAACTGCCTGTCAGCGTGTATCTATAGACTTTAGGACAGTCAGTGGAAGCTGAGATTACACTGAGCGGCCTGTAGGTGGAGCAGCTGCACTTTCCATCTCCACACTGAGAAGAAAAGACTGAACTGCATTTGATTTTCTCTTTCTTCACTGCTGCCTCTCCTCCTACTCCTCGATGCATCTTAACATTCATCCACAGCTGAAGGAGCTCGTCATTAGGAGCAAAGTCGAATATTTCAAAACGAGTAGAAGCAACGCGGTCATTACATGATAGACTGAGACTGAGACAGCCAAAGATCACAATTAGACACTACTCAAAGGAACTTCTGCTGTCGCTGAGCTTTTTATCAGTTCAGTTTAATCAAAAGACTTTTGATGTCTTTGGGTGATATTCAATATTCAAATACTATTTTTCAGTTCAGTCTGATCACTGAAACAAACACCACAAATGAAACCAGCAGAGGAAACCTCATAGAGTGAGGATACGAGGGATATTCCCAGGCCAGGCCTCAGAGCGATGCTCGCTTTGGTGATCCCTGTTTTGGAACAATCCAACAAGATGTTGAAAAAAACAAATTTCTTTATTTTCCCCAGGTTGTATAACAGCCTTGCAAACAGCCAGTGAGGGATCTCTGCAGGGTGGCTGAGTGAGGAGCTTTGCCGGGCCTCAGGGTTGAGCCACTGCCCCTCTGCATTTAGGAAAAAAAACAAAACAAAACAGATCCAGGCTGGGTTGATTTCTCAAACAGCAAGCTGAGAGGGTTTTACTAAATTACACTGACGTACATCCAAGAATTACAGTTTCACATCTGTCCTCCTGTTCAAACACGCTCTGTTTGTCTCGTTCAGCCAACTTCACATTCTGCTCTCCTTTCTTCTCTCTCTCTCCATCTTTTCTGGGAGTTTTGGTAATGTTTCCATGCTGGCATCATTAACTCCTCTCCATTGCTGATGGAGGCGTGTTGTGTGTATGCTCTCTATGACAGAATGAAATGAAATCAGTGACCACATACCGTTCACTGCACTCATTTTCGCAGCTATAATTACATCATCTTAAAGCTTTAGATCTAAAGACATTTTCAGGTCCAGGTGAATTATTAAAAAAACGACCTTTACTTGATGAGGTGAAAGCTTGGGTTGGACAATTAGCAGCATGTGTCTTTCAAGTTATTAAACAGGGGTCATGATTGCTATATTAAATGGCTAATAGGCCCCATTAATAGAAGGCATAAGCCTACCTTTTTATTACAATCCCTTTATTTAGAGATTTCTTCCTCCTGCATAGGTTTGCATGCTTACTTTCTTCCTACCCTTTCGCCCTCTTTCTGTTTCTCATACTAATTTGTTGCACTCAGTAATTATTGGTCATGCACAAAATAAGAAACCATAAATCAGAACAAAATCCACTCGTTTTGCGAGTGACAGGCACTCCTGTCCTCTCTAATGGAGATGCAAAAGCGGATCATCTACCTGTGTAACACGCTGTAGCAGACCGGGGTCTTGTGCCCTCAACAGTGCACACCCCTGCACGGGGCAGTCCTAACCTTTCCAAGCGCTCCCATTCAGCGGCCGGGCCCACAGCTCTTGGCCTATCAATGGAATGTGGAGAACTGTGCCATCCAGCTGTGACAGTGCATCTCCTCACCATGGGAGCTGCTACGGCTTCAAAGCCAGCAGCCGCAGCATAGTCAGGAAACGCTGCACGCTCGCGTTCTGGAGCCACCAGAGTGACTGGCAGATCCTCCTCCTGAACACGTGCTGAAAGGAGAGGAATCATGGGAGGAGAGCTCGGGGCCACAGTGAGACAGCATTGACTCCCAGCGGAGGGCTGGGGAGATGAGGTCTGCAGTGCTGTAGAGCTGCAGCCATCGATTATCTTAGTCATTATTCTAGCGATTATTCCACCGATCAATCGAGTAATCGAATGAGATATGCAATTGTGAATCTACACAAAGGGAATAAGACGCATATCTGAAAATAAACAACTGATTTTTTTTTGGTTTTTTTTTAGAAAAATCAGCATTTTTATTGCTGAAATACGCAAATTCATCTGTCAAAACTGACAGACATGCAAAAACTGTGAACTTGGCAAACACAAAGCTGTCCACAGGACGCTGTGATTCACTAAAAACGAGGTTAAATAATAATTAGTGATCTTTTCCATACATATTTATTTACTGTGTTGGAGGGTCTTTAAATCACTATTTTCCTTTGTATTGATTTCACTGTTGATTTTGTTCATATTACTTTGTTTTATCCTTCCTTATCTAGTTTTTTTCTTGAGTTAAACTTAGCTAAGTTAGGGACTCGTGTGTGTCCACCGCGTAAACACGTTGTGCCACAGCGATAATCATCTGTCTGAAACAGAACGAGCTGTGTATGTTTCTGGCAGAGAGCGCTGCACTGAAGGGAAAGTTCTTCACAAGTAATCGAGCTACTCGAGGAATCGTTTCAGCCCTACAGTGCTGTTCTGTACCCTGTGTGACCCCAGCAGGAGGCTCCTTTCTCCAGCAGCCAGGCTGAGGAGCAAAGTGTTTCGACACTTCCAGGACCGCGGAGAGCTCCAGATTGTAGCAGGATGGAGGATTCTCCCATCTTTCCCCCAGTTTCGACTGAATGAGGGATGGTCAGCGTTCTTCACTTGTGCTGAACTGGCTCGAGGAGAATACCACCAGACCACCTCTAGATTTCCCTCATTTATAAGAGGTCTAAGGGGACAGCCATGTGGACATCATGCCCAGCAGATGTATAACTGACAGCGCCGTCACGCTCTGCTATATGTGACAGCAGAGCGCATCCTGCTTAGCTGGGGACAGCTTGGTGGCGGAGAGCCCTTTTGCCAGTTTGTGGCAAAACCAAGTGTTTGTAGATGCTGTACTGCTTCCACTGTGTGGAGTACAGCTTTCTCCTGGGAGGGTACGATGAGGATGAATCTAGTAGAACCCTGATCCCTGTCCTGAGTAGGACTTTTCTGTCTCTGGGAATGACAGGGATGTGGAGATTTGCATTTCTCAGGTTGACTGAGGTGAACCAGTCACCAGAATGCATGTTTGATGTCAGCATGTGGAAAGGCCACTTAATAATGCACCTGTTGAACAGATACAGATCCAAGGAAATAACACCCCTCTTCGCTTTGCTTTCTTCCTCGGAAGCTCTGGCAGCTCTGCCGTCAGGGCTGTTATCCCTGTCCGAAGATGACACGAGAAACAGCGGAGAGGGGGAATGGGAAACTACAGAGTGTAGTCTCTTGGAATTAGCCGTGACATCCATGTTTTCATGGACAGCAGGCTTCATGACACTAAGCAGTGCTGTGTATGCAGGTGCACAAATGTCAGTGACATAAGTCTGTTTGCATAAACTGAGACGTGCAGCCAAATATTTCACTGAATCACAGTCTGCCATGCCATAACATCATAACCTTCCTGATGTTACAGGGAATAAGCCCTGGGCTCAGTGGCCGTAGTGGAGACAGTCGATGACAGAAAGTGCTATGTTGTTGTGAGCTGCAGCAATCTGAGTGGCACACCGGTGTGAACTAGCAGACGAGGTGGCCTTGAAGTACTGTAGCTAGACTCCACTCTAGCCAAGACAGAGGGGGAGGCACTTTTTCTGATCGGCTTGTACCAGGAAACCAATGCTTTAAATATCCTGAGCTCAGAAAACGCTGCTTCCCTGAAGGGGATGATGTGAGACGCCAGGTTTGGCCATCGGCTCCTGTTCTTGAACACCCCAGAGGCCAGAGCAGGTGCAGGTTGTTCTGCCACCATTGTGATGCCCCTCAGATCTGCTGCCTTCCTGATGACACCTGGCAAGTCCTGGAAAAGTCCTTTGCCAGCTGGCATATGGCTGTCATGCTGCCGCAGAGTAGAAGAGAGCTGCTGTGGTGGAGCTCCAGACTGTGACGGGGATGGGAAAAGCCACAGATGCAGACCTCATCCCCACAATCAGACTCCTGGTCTCCTAATGGGCAGAACCTGGAGCAGAGCCCAGGACAGAGGGAGCTGAGCCATCTGACTCTGATCTCTGAGTCCTTTTCCAGGAAGTCTGGGAGTATGGCACTGACAATTAGCCTGCCTGTCTCATCTTGCAGAGGGATGGCGCCGCCGTCAGCTTCCACAACCTGCCATGAAGGCGTCATCAGCTCCTCTGCAGGCAAGCATGATCAGTGCTCAGGGCGAGGCAAGCCTTGCAGTGGGGATGAGCTTCCCCCCGCAAGGATGTAGCCGGGTTGACTGCTTGTTGCTGAAGAAAATGTGGGAACAGAGCTCAGGTCCTGATGGTGTTATATACTGTTCATGACGGCTTAGCCTATGCTAAATAGCACAAAACAGTACACACGAGAAACTCACTTCCATCACATTCCATCCTTGATAGCCACACACCAGAATTAAACAAAGAATGTGCGCTGCTTAGTTTGGACTCCTGGATGGACATTCTGCACTCAACCTGAAACAACACACACAATCAACCATCTGTCCTCTCCTCCAACACCAACAGAGCCCAGCACACGAGCAATTCAACAGCACTTTACTCGGGGTTACTCAAATCAAACAAAGTGATCACAGCCGGAGCTGTGATGAAGAGAAGCCTCGGATTTTAATCAAAGAAAACTTCAAGACGGAGCAGATATCTGTTTGGATAAGGACAGGAAAAACAGCGGCAGGAGCCAAGGTCGCACTGAATGGCTGAGCAAACACAGGCATCACTGTGGGCTCGTTTTACCGTCCATTACACAACACCACTGCAATTACAGTACATGCATCTGTTCTCTCTTTTCATAAATCATAAAACGTTGTGTTTCTTACTTTCAGCCCTTGTGATTTTGTAAATTCAGCTCTATTTTTAACACTTTGTCCGGCAATTTTTTTACATTACAACTGCAACGTCCACAGACTCTTAAACAGAAGAATTTGTGACAGCTCACTGGACCACAGCTACACGAGAAAAGACAAAGCCGAGCCCAAAATACATCTGCAGTCAAGTACTTGAACTCAACGTGTCCTCAGTGTCAATCACAGAGCACTTCACCTCCCTAAAATGGAAACAAACTGTGTCCCAGCTGCTGGGTCAGGATCCAGAGGGCTTCCTGACAGGGTCACACACACAGGCACACACACTATACTTGTGTTATCAAGTATACTGGGTGATCCACAACATCAGCGTTGGGTCGAGAAGTAGAGAGCCCACTTTGATTTTACACTATTTCCAAAAACGGCTTGAACAATATCACAGTCCAGCATGATTATGAGGAGAGATTGGATATAATGTGCGAAATGAAAAAGCTTAGTGACATGTCGCAGCTCCTGCTAAACATCTCTCTCCAAACCTTAAACATGAAAGATGGTCGTGAAAACTTGATTTCAGCACCAGGAGCTGTCCACAGCAGGACTTTCAGGACTAAACAACACACAGCTGAGCATCTGTTTGGCTCGTCCACATGATGCTTTACTAATTGGTAATGCATATCCCATTCAATTTGGATTAAATGTGCTAAATGTTAAATGCACAGTAGATAAGAAAAAAACGCTTTCAGTGACAGACTGAACAGACACAAGCTGCCACACTTCAGACAGTCATAGGCAGCACTCTCATGCTGCATTGTGGTGATCAAGCTCAGAAGTCATCCTTGAAGGTTTGTTAATATCATACTTGTGACACTGGATTAAAAGGACAAATATCGGAGCCACTGCTGGCCTTGAGAGGAGACCCAGTCTTGTCCTTGCATGGTCTGTAAATGTTTCTGTATGGATGAAGTGGAAAACCCGCTCCAAATCCAGCCTAATAAAGCTTTGCTCTGTCAGTTTTTGCAGTTTTGTACATGACTTCGGAAAGCAGTTAAGAGTGTTTGAAATTCATCAAACATAAGAATTGATTTCATAAATGTGTGGTGTGGAGAATCAATAGGATGTATTGACCTGATATTAAAGAGAGCAAATGTTAAAATGCACTATGATCCCGTGGGATCACTTGAGACTACTACTCCCAAAGACTGATCTACTTATATATAAGATATAACACAGAAATAAAAAATATGCTCATCCTAATTTCAACTCTGTGCCCATCACCACATATTTCCCTATTTTTCCACATGGCAGCTTCTGCAGTCTGTGTGTAGAAATCCAACATTCCTGCAGTTTTGTGTTTGCGAGGAGAACAGTGTCCTGTTGGAAGCTGCTTAGAAAAGAAGCAACGAGGCATTTGTCAAACAGAAGCTGTTGTTTACTGAAGCAGGCCAGCAGATGGCCTTTGACGGCACGACGGGGCCGCTTCGGTTGAGCGGGATGAAATTCCCACAATGCTTCTGACATATTGGAGTGTTCTATGCAGCCATTGGGTGACTCATTAGTCAGTATTTATATGTGTTTTTACCATTTTCATGGGAGAAAAAACTTCTGTTCTTGCAAGAGAGGAGAGACTTCTGACACCGCGACTTTTATGGCTCAACAAATACACATGGCCTGATTTTGTTCCAACAAATCCCCTCAGGAATTCCTTCAAACTTACACGGCAATAATCTCATCTTTCATTGGGACAATCACCGACAATCACATTGCACAGTTACCTCCCAGGAATATGAGTTTGCATTTATTGCAACGCCTTGCAGGATGACACTGCAGCACGTCGTGGCAAAAGCGTCTTTTTGTCGGAGCCCTCTGTGTCAACACAGCTGACAGTGACAGACTGAAAGTTTGAAGTGTAATGACGGTCTGATCAGGCCGGATTCCTCCTCCAGCAGCAGAATCCTTGTGTCTGAGCTGCATCATCCTCAGAGCTCTCTAACATGCTGCCAGTTCACCTGAACTGCCCTCCACAAACAGAGAGGGACGTTTCAGCTTTTTTAAAACAAAACCCCCGTTCTGTTATGTCCCCCTGTGAAGTCTATGAGGCCGTGCAGTCTGAACGTGATCCAGACACGAGCAGAAGAAGGGACACAGCGACGGACTGGAGGCAGGAGGATGCGGATTTCTTTCCTTTTTCCAAATCCCACAGCAGAGACGGATGAGAAGCAAACATGGGGGATGTCTGTAGCCTACTTTCATACATTTGCATATTTTTCAGAGAGGGGAAGAGGCGGTTTTGGGGGGGGGGGGGGTTGATGTGATGGGGGTGTAGGGGAGTGGAGAAAAGCCAGGGTGGCTAGAAACCCAGAGTCAGCATTTCAAACTCTTTGAGATTTCTATGATGAAAATATATATTTGATACCAAACTTCCCTCCAAAGACCTCTTAAAATTACACGTAGTATTTTTTTTGCATTGCTTTAGTGCTTTACTCATGAAGGCTGTCTTTCATTGACTCTTTTTAATGGCCCAAATATATATTTTTGTCCGACAGCGGTGACTATTTTATGCGTTCACAGATCAGCACGTCAAAAGGACAACGCAGCCAATCCCATCATTTACGCAGTCGCTGCAAACTGTGGGGGGAGGGGCCCGCAGAGACAGGCAGGGTCTTTCATTTCCCTGCATCTAATCTGTTTTCTAAAATCACTTTCAAAGGAGGCAGATTAAGTTGGAGCGATGCTGCGGGCTGACTGAGGAGTGTACCTGCAGCGCGGCGGCAGCAGCAGAGAGAGGGCTCAGGCTGCACGAGGGATTAATCTGCCTCCCAAAGAGAGACTACAGAGAGGACGCAGGACACATCGAGCTTGTGGTCAAGGTCTTAAAGGTCTGAACTCTCATGGTTATTCAAACCTTGCAGGGGTTTGTGGTCCTGTTTCAGTGTGTTAGCGTCACCTCTCACACTCCTTAACCTTTCCATGAGGACACAAAGTACTAACTTTACTTACTCGAAGGGGCACGCAACCTATTTTACACATAAAGAGTCACAAGGAGTGCGAGTCAATCAGACAGTCCAAGCAGCAGAAGGCATCGCTGACTCGCTGTGTTCGCCGTCTACTTGGGAGACACTTATCCAATTTTCTTCTTTTCAGTGCCAATTGTGATACTTCAGCTCAGGGTTTGTGTCAGTAATACCAATCTGACACTTGTGCTCGCTTCATTGTTCCACAAAATGGCTATAACCCACTCCAGGGAACTTATTATCACTGACATGGCAGTGCTTGAATAAATAGAAATGTTCGCAGAAACACACCATTTTCTGCTGTATCTAATGTGGATTTACCATGGTCGATCTATTTAAAAAGGTCAGGACAGGGGCTGACACAGATCCAGCATAGCCATATACTAATTCAATGTATTACACTGGTGCTTTTCCACTGAAAACATTGAAAGGTGCGTTAAAAGAACTTCCAGTCTGCAGCTAAAAAGAGGTGAAAATAACATGCACAAGAAAGCAACCGGCAAGTAAAAAAAAGCCTCCCTTCATTTTCACCTTGAGTCGTGTTTATCCTTGTTTAGCCTCAGAGTTTCCTTCCTTTCCCCCGTCTTAATTCTGCACTGTCTGACACAAAGCTGTCAGCTGGGCTATTTTTACATAAGGAGAGCTCATTTGATCTCATCCCAGCAACTCATGTTGCCTCTTCTGACAGCATTCAACTGTTTGGAAGGTTAATCTACAGCGATTATTTTTCAGCTCTGCAAAGCACCTGTGGATAAAGAAAAAGGGTCTACAAATGTAAAATCACTGCTAGTGGTTTCCAAGTCCAATATATTAACATGTCCAGTTAATTTGATAGATTATTCATTAATTATCATCGTGGCAGCATACAAATATATACCACAAATCAGAAAAAGATGACTAAATGAAATATAAGCAAAGCAGTTTATACAGTACATGCACAGTACAGCATGTAGGAGCAGGGCCACTTTTTGGGGGGTGGGGGGTTTGGGAGATACGAGGTTCTCTGTAGGGAAAACCTGAACTGTGCTGGGTTATTTTATTCTCCTGGCTTGACTGAATGTGTGGGGTGTCCTTCAGAATAAGGGTATCATTATCAAGCCCCTCTCCGTGTCTCTCGTCCTTTCATGATTTTTTTCTTCATGTTGGGAGCTTTTATCTGTGCAGCCACTCTGCTGAATGAGTCCCCAGAGCGTTGTTGAATTACGCCGGCACAGAGGCCGTTCGATTGGCTGTCTCTTACTGTATTGTAAAATGTCTGTCTTGATGGAAGCAGCCGGGCCGAGGGGGTCCCTTTGCTGACGGCGCCCGACACACAAACTGCGTGCACGCTCACACATTAACTGGATGCCATTTACTCTCTCACTGCCATATTGACGTTGAGATGAAAATGAAAATATCAGGGGGCCCCGGGGGACAGTGCGCTCTGGGAAAGGGTCACATACCTGCGACCTTCGAGACTACAACACGCCGGTCACAGACTCTGCAGCCGAAAATCTAATCTGTCACTTAATTCAATGTATGGGCTGGTGTCAGTGTTCCTCTCTGACCACAAGTCAATAATATTTCTATGCCAACATTTCTGCCCCACAGAAGGTCACTGTTTTCTCCACAAATACTGACCAGACTGCATTAAATTTGCAGTGGATATTAAGGGTCCCCAGGGGATGGATCCTACTGTTTAGCCACTATCAGGCTACAATTTTCACTTGTACACAAGAAATATGAAAATGAACTGCCCTCAGGATAACTCTGCTTTATTAAAACTTGTGTCTCACTTTCATAGTTTTGTCACTCAGTTCTGTTAACATTATACTCCCCACTGTAATTGCTAAGATCTGGGAGCACAATGACATCGTTAATCCAAAATTAAAAAGGGTGAGAAACCTCAGCAGTCAGACAATCACGCAGACTGACAACAGCTCAGAGCAGTTAGTGTATTTAATTACAATTTTGTGGCTTTAAAGTCCAAATGAAAGGTTAAAAAAAAAGAGTCCGGGAAACACATGATGGGAACGACTTTGCATTACCAGCCATGAATGATGGACTACGAAAAGAATTATCCTTTAAGAGCATCACGTTGGACTCCAGTAACTTGCTATCCTACTTTTCTACCCTACTTTCTTTTACCTGTCTCAGCAATGGTTGGCTTTAATAAATGAATGTAGGTTCAGCTGTCAAAGAGAAAAAATAGAACTCACAGCTCTGCGCTCGCAGTGCGGCACGCCAGGAAGAAGAAATCACTGAGTGAGAGTTTATCAGCGGGGAAAGAGAGGAATTATCAGCCGTTTTGCTTCTCGTGCCACCAGTTTCTCAGAGCTAATTCACGCCAGCGAAGATAACCCATCCAGTTCAAATTCGACATGGTGAGACAGATGACTCAGAACCCTCCGCTGCCTCTTCACCCCAAACAAGCTTTTGATTTAATCACAAAACCGTGTGTATCAGAGAGATTATCGGTTTGTTCGCTAATGAGGCTCAGATCCCCCTGAGAACAAGCACCTGCTCCACTGCTGTCGAACAACAAACTTCCTGACTTCAAGACTTCTCTGAAACTGAACCCACAACCTGCCGATTAAATACATCGAGTGTCCGGTGTTGTGTCTCTGATTATTACACCAAACTCAAATTTTCTCATATTGTAAACTGAAGCAGCTCTCTCATTCAGCCGCTGTCTCTTCAGAGAGGATCTTTTTGACCTTCTTCAATCAGTCAGAGGTTGCACTCACGAAGGTGGTAAATGACCCAACTAGCTGCCCTTGATCTCATTTACTCCCTTTGTTCTGACAAGACTTGGGGAAGTCAGTTGAGGAAGTCAAACATGTGTAAATCCACAACTGGTTCAGATAACTGTTTAAGGCCGAGTCCACGTCTACATGGGGAGATGACTGGAGTGCATTCGACCACACATGTAGGAGAACAAGCCTCAGCTTTGCTCCTTGCTGAATTAATACTCTGAATATCAACGTTCACAAACACGCTTGTGTGCAACACAGCTACAGATGCCCTTCGCTCGCTCGCTCTCTCCGCTCCTTTCCACAGAGTGGATGTGATCTCTGGCCCTGTCGCCTGTCTGCTCTGTGTGGCCGCCGGTCGCGTCATCTGCCAGCAGAGGAGGAAGAGGAGGAGGAGGAGGGAGGACGAAGGCTCGGCTGGCTGGCTGGCTTGTCTCCTCGAGGTGTTGCAGTGCAGACACTGGCAGTCACAAGCTGGAGGTGTGAGACACAGCGGTGGGCGAAGTTGAAGTTTAAGGACACGCTGTGTGGACAGCTGCTAAACTTTGGCTTTCTCACCAACTCTGTGATTACTTTGCATAGATTTAACAAGATGTTTGTATCAAACATAACCAAAACACTTTCAAATCAGAGGGTGTAGTTTTCTATAAAACATGGCCATTTATCCCACATTTGTGTGTTATACTCCATTCAAAGTGGCATTACATTGAGTGATAATGTCTACATAGTTGGCAAATGCGGGTTTGGCGTGGGCATTCTTTCATGACAGTCAATATCTGTCATCTAATACATAATATCTGGACTGAAACCTCATGAAAAAGTTGACAGATTTGCACTTTAGCTGCCTGAGCTAATGTTAACTTAGTCTGTGAAGCCACATTAACACTGCCTTTATTAGGGACATATTGCACTAAAATTTTCATTTCCACAATGAAACAAAATAAGGTATTATTTCAAGTATTTATAAAAGCATAAATTTCACTCGTGTAATACTCCACCTGTCAGTGACGGAGCACAACGCTGATGATTCAGCGTGTCTGTGATACAGGGACTAAAAGAATGGACTCAGGCATATCCTCTCTGCTCCACTGTACAGCAGTGAGAAAGTCACCTTGTCTCCATGCAGTAGCAGCACCCAGGGGTCCAGTCCCGCCCTCCCTGTCACAGCGTGGCCCCTGCCGGCCCCCATCTGACGCACTGACACAGAACTGCACGCACCGCCCTTGTTCCCCCGTCCCTTCCCAAAATAAAGCTTGACGACATGCGAGCAACAGAGCATCAGCTGTTGTGATGTGATTCTGGCTGACATTGTTCCACAGAGATAGAGCAGATAATTAGATTTTAGATTCCTTGTCGTGAGTCCAAATCTAATTTATGATCACTCTTTAAAGCTGGGGTTGCGCTGATATGGTCAGCTCAGCTGTTTTTGGCCTCGGCCTCGAGTACAAAACGGAACACGAGCCTTGAGAAGAATCAGACGATTCATTTTTAATCCCAGCGCTCCCTGTCTGATAAAACACAGAAAAATGCATGTGGAATCTGGAAAAAGGAGAGAGGAAAGTTCCACAACAACCAATCAGCAAGCCTGAGATTATTTGGGTAAATCCTCAAATTCTCCCTCCCAGGTGGATGAACCACACGAGCAGTGAGTCATCAGAACTTTCAGAGCGTCGCCACAATAAACCTCGCAATCGCACTCGTTAGCTGTCTTGTCAGAAATGATTACACCAAAAAACTGGATTCACTCTGCAGTGGTTGCGTAAGCAGCTTGTGCCAGTGTCCTCAGTTAACCTCATCCTCACTGCTGGATCTCACTCCAGCGCTCGCAATCCGCAGCCCCTTAAAATCCGCCTCCGGGCTAAGATTTCTGTCACAGTGGGTTTAAGAAGTGGAGCGCGCAGGGAATCAAAGGTGAATCAGGGATCCGCCGTTTGACATCCGATGAGCTCACGTGGACGGACGACGATGCGGAAGGATTCATCTCTAAATACAAACCAGCTCCTGGAGGTCATATCCCACCAGGCTCTCAATGCCGGAGCATGCTGTGATCTTTGTGACAGCATCTGGAGGAATGAAGTGATCAATCTTCGGTGAAGGAGAGACACCACAGGTCCTTTCTCCCTGCTGCTGTGAATTATGTGAACTCACTCACTTTGTTTTACGACTACACATTATATATTTTTACTGATGCTTCAAACTAACACCTTTGCTGCTGTATCACTGCATCATCTTATCTTATTTTTGGACATTTCAGCCTCTGCTGCTTTTATTTTGATAATTCTTTTTTTATTGTCTCCTGCGAGTCCCCCGCCTTCATGGACTTGTAGCACTAAACTGCTTCCTTTCAACGGTCACTGATGAAAGATGTCACCTTTATTTTTTTTTGTTCATCTTCAAATGCAGAATAATGGACTTATGATGAAAAACTGCTTTATGAATCCAAGATAAAAGAAGCTTGTTCAAAAGGCTGCCTTTAGCCCATTACAAACAAACATCAAAACAATCACTTTGACCTTTGAAGAATGAAAGTGTCCATTAAAACCTAACGAACATTCAGACTGCCACTTCTTTGTGCCACACTGAGCGCCTGGGAGTCTATTTTAGACAAAAAATTTAAAGGAAATGATTAGATTTAAGACAGATTTGTTTTTGTTTTTTGATCCACTGGGTGCAGCACCACCCTGTTGTCACAGTGACCAGGACTGCAGAAGCAGTGAAGGTGATAAAAGGCTTTGTACCTGCTGTTGGGGTGAGTCACATAAATAACATATAAACCAGCACACGGTGTCATCTACGCCTTTCACAGATGACACCGTGTGCTGAACTGATCCAGACTTAAGAAGTCCAGACGAGTGCTGATGCCAAGATGACTCAATATGAATGATGAAGACACTGTACAACACATGTACAACATGCACTGAAGTCGTATCAGGCAACATCACACGATCTGCAGCTTTTAAAGGTTCACATCAGCGCCCGCTCAGGCCACCACAAACCACTGCAACCATCCATCTAGTCCTGGTGGCTCAGGCTGTTCCTGCGTGTGCACTAATACATGTGTATATTAGCACTGGGTGATGAATTAAAATATATTTTCAATGACAATTTTGGCTTCCAGCGATGATGAAAACAAGATAATCAAGATAAAACAATTCTTATGCCTCGTTCTGTTGCAATGATACTCTTGTTTTGGCTTCTGTGATAAATCCTGCGCACCCTTTTCTTTTGCACTGTTGTGCTTTCATCCTCCCCTAAAAGCTCAAACATGGATTTTGATGCACATCTATCCATGCTATCATAGTATAGATGCTTGGAGTGGCCAAAAAGAAGGAGTTTTATATACTAAATAAAAACAACATTATAATAAAATCCCATATTTAATAAGTCTGTATATCTATAATTAATAGTAGAATTTTTAATACTGTTACTGCATTTTTGTATTTCTTTTTTTCAGTTGAATTATATCTAAAGTATCAGGAAATCCACTATTAAAAAGGATTTTCTGAAGCTCAACAAGTACATGATGTTTCAATAAGTAATCATGTTACATAATCAGGATCTCAATATTGGCAAAGATATTGATTTATATTGATTCATTGACACAGTGTCTTATAATAATCTCATAAAACAATAAGAGTGCAGAATTCAACAGGACTGCAGAGAGGAAGTGAGCCAGAGATCCTGGTTCGGACCGGACAGATTTCTATGCTCTTAATGGCCACAAGGTGGAGACAGACTGACTATGGAACGATTATTGAACCCGTAAAGTAATCAACTAAATTAACAAAGCCATCAATGCAGTTGATTTGTTGTCTGACACCACGAGCTGATCCAACTATACAATACATACAGAGTCACAGTCAGGACGATCACTCAGCACAGGACACACAGCGAGCTCTGAAAGCATCGCCACACTTGGGCACACAATGGTCGAGTCGCTGGTATCGATCAACAACGGCCAGAAGATAAATTATGATCGTGCATTCATTTTCTGCACTGAGGGAATAACAGGAGCACTTCTACTGGTTTTAAAAATCCTTTTCCACGGTCGGTGTTTTGCTTTCAGACCTCCCGATCACAACTGAGAAGGTGTTAATACTGTAAAAGTGATTAATGACGTGCAGCTGAAGGTAGTGCTTGGCTGCCTTTTTGTAATTATTGGAGCTGAGCGGTAATGAAATCATCAACACTTCCAAAAGCTACACAGATCATAAACTGTTGATGCAGCACAGTGCTGCTCTTACATGCTCAGTTTACATCTGCTTGACATAAACAACTCACACACACAGAAGTGCCTTTACTGTAGGTGTTCCATCGAACACACACATTCCTTTAGAGCAAAAGCACACGCGTGTGTTAAAATATATGAGCTGAAACGCCGTGTGTGCAGCTCATCTCAGCCTTTCTGCGGGTGAACGTGCACCTGAACGCATCAAAGAGCAGGTGAGGCGGAAAAAAAAATGGGAACGATAAATGATTCAGCAGCGAGGCATCGAAGCACTGACTCCCATTAATGAGGGCCAGTGTTGCCTCTGCTTCATCAAAGTGGCGACCTATGAAATATTAAAGTGAACTTGACAGCAGCACAACAGAGCTACAGAGGGCTGGGCCTGACCTCCCACAGAACAAAAAAACAAAACAGGGATACGGGAAAAGCAGAAGTAATAGCACTGACTCGAGGAATGATTCGGGGAATTCGTCAGCGTCTCAGAAACTGAGGCGGCAAAGCTCAGGAGGGCAGACTGTCGAGGCAAAGAAAGGCCTGAAGATGGAGAAAAGTGCACGACATGATCGGAACGCCCCTATGTCAGAATAAAACATGTTAAAACCACGTTAAGAGAGAGACAAGACAAACAAATCTCTGACGCGTCCTGATCAAACTGACAGGATTTTAAATGTGAAACACAGAAAAAGAAAATCCAAGGTCACAGAGAGAGCGAAGGCATTATAAAGCAATAAAAGATGTTGTTTCAAATGTCTCAGGCCTCCCTGATTGCAGGATGTTGAACTGATTTTTGTGCTACCAGAACATATTTGTGGTCACAGTGCTTCCTTTCTTTCTTTCAACTTCAAATCCCGGCCTCCAGAAGAACTCGTGGTTGTTTTGGAATTTCTTCAGTGTTCTTCTCATGTCAGACACGTTAGATCTGTAAGATTTCCGAGACTGAAATGCAACTTCCCGCGAGGTTAGGGCCCAGTTATACCACATGCTCTGGCAACATGTGGTGAGCGGTGACTGTGAGTGAGAAAGAAAATCTAAGCAATTTGTGTTCCCTCACAGTCTAACTTTAAAAATCCCCCAAACCAGACTCCAAAACCTGCTCCGAACCAACCCAGCCGACAGTGGTTTCGCGTCTCCTCACCTGCTGCTGATGCATCAAATCACATTGGTTGAACATTATTTCCACAGCACGCAGCGTGTTCCCACCTCTGATGGTGTGATTTTAAGTCTGTTTTTAGCAGCCATCTGCCACGCCGTCAGTGGATTTCACGGCGACATCAGCATTCTGCTCCTCTCTCTCATCTCGGTTCTCCCTCTGACTTACAAAGCAGATCTAATATTAACACTGGCTCATTCTGCTTTACGGTGAGGAAAATAATGAGGTCTGGACGGATGGAGGCAGGTTATAATGAATGATAAACAAACACAAACATTATTCCTCATTCTTCTCATCACACCGGAAGCATTAAACACTAGCCGTGCTGTGAGGACAGTCACCTTGCCACGCTGCGATCATGACACCTCTTCAGGATCGCAGACGGATCTGGTCGGCGTGCAGCTTCTTGTCCTCCGTCAAGGCTCTCGCTCCTCTCTGAGATAAGGACACTTCCTCTTTGTCCAGCCGCAGCCTCGGGACGAGGCTGTCATTAAGATAAAAGAGGAGCGCTTCTACATCCCCGAGCACCTCAACACTCTGCTCCCACTCTGTGTCAAGTTCAAAGGTGCATTGCTGCAGTAGGAAGAGGCAGTTGTTCGGTTCAGAATAGAGGGAGCTGGACCCAGGACAGGAAAGAAGAGCAGAGACTTCACCATGTACCACAATCAATGTTCCGCCGACAGGAAGGCCAAATCACAAAACACACAATGTGACGCACTCTGGTCCGAGGCCGGCACCCGGCTGCTGTGCTATGATCGAGACCCATATGCTGCCAATCAGTGTGAGGGTGAGAGGTTCAGAGGGTGGGTTCAGTGTGTTGTACCCTCGAGAGCTACTGTGACTTAACGCTTTGAAAAACACTTTAGAGAGAGAGAGGATGAGCCAAAAGTCAAGGCCGACAAGCTGGATCTGACCGCTGACTGCTGGACAGCTCTCACAAACGAAAGCTTCATCTCACCTGTCACCTGTCACTCCATCAACGCCGACCGGGAGCAGGGTTTCCATAATGTGGCAATTACCATTTTCACCAGGCTGAAGTCCGACTCTGGTCACAATGTCTGCTGAGAATAATTCCAGAGTTAGATGTGAACATATCTATGTGTTTTTCCCTGCTGCCTCTCTGATGCCTGCACCCTCTCTCTCTTGCTCCCGATTTGGTGGATTAAGGGTTTACGCCGAACAAACCAAAAAGGATCTCACTCTTTCACAAAAAGGTCTATCTCCACAGGGATCCCTTTCATAATATCAGTGTTGTCAGACTCAGAATCAGAATCAAAAGCTACACTGCAGCAAATGTTTAAAACAGCATTACAGCATTGCAACAAATTCAGTCATTAATGATCATTAAAATAGTTTTTTTTTTAAATGATTGGATGTAAACACACTTGATAAAAGAACTCTTCTTCACTGGAGTGTGTGTTGAAGTTGACTGTTATTCCCATCTTTGGCCGTGTTTTGGAGAACGTTAGCTTATTTTACGTCTCTACTTCAAGCAGGAACGCCACAATCAAAGCACATTTAAGGGAAAGTCTCACAGCGTGATACCAAAGGATTTAAGTGATCAGCACAAATTGATTTGATGGCCACAGTTAACGTCAAGCCTGACATCAGCACACAAGCTGAGGTCTGCATTTGTCAGCACGCCTGTGCGTCCTCGTGAACCCGAATGCACGGCCGACTGCGGAAAACGACTGACTAAGTCATGTAATACGGGGGGGTTAAGCTGAAGGCACATTAATTGTATAAAAGAGGATTCAGCAGTCTACAAAATGCTCCGACCACCCAGTCTGGCCTGCTAATCCCCGAGAGTGGAGCCTTGCAGCAGCCCACTGCTCGGCGCAGGATTTAGTCCAAGATACTGCAGAGTGACTATCACTAAGTAGGTCTAATATGTGAGAGGGGATGGGCAGAAAAAAATGAAATCACTTTATACTCAATTTATACCTTCAGCACATTCACTAGGTGGATATTTTGGATACTTAGCATTTTTTTCCCAGGTGCTGAACATCGTCTGGTTCCCTCTCTCCACCTTGATGGTATGGAATAATCCAGTGTAATTCACAGGCCTGCTTTCACATTTTTTATGCAATATCACACATGCTAATTATGGTATGGTTCAGGCAGATGAATTTAGGGTTAGCAAACATTTAGGTGTATCACAGAACACACACTCTCTCTGCATTGCCACACAAACGTACAGCTTCCTGCGCTGACACTTCGCGCTGACAGTGAAGGTAAATCATGAGGTGTGGAATCGTCCATTCACCTACCATGCAAACATCAGCGGCAGCATCAGGTTCAAACCACACAAATCCACACGCTGCGTTTCCAACAATTCTCAGTTCCAGTTATAACCTGGACTTCTGCTCAAGTGATGCTCAGTAAACGCAACAGAACCGGTCCAGCTTGACTAAAAGGTGCCCACGGACTCAGTCACAGCGAACCAACTTTGAATCCACATGCACGGAAGTGAGCACGCATTCTGTCATCCGCCTTTTTAGTTCTATTTTTGCACATGTAGGCTAAGTGGAAGACAAGAGCAAAAAAAAAAAAGCCCACGGCAAGTTGAGCCAAGTCATGCAGAGGCCAGAAGTAATCGCAGCACAAATGAATTTGCCAAATAGGCATTCTGTTGCAGCCAAAGGCAGATTTCCTCACGGGGGGAACGGCACAGGGCGATCTGTCTTCATACAAGAACAGTCCTTTAATATGTTATGCATAATGTATGAATGTTTCCAAGAAAACGTATGTTTAACACACCCGCTCTTCAAGAAAAGGGTCCTGAATGTACAAGTTCAGCAACTATTTCTGACTGAAGAACAGGGACTGTGCTTTAATTACACTGTTTAGCAATAATTTCTGCAGATAACAAAGCTTTTTTTTGCATGAGTGAAACATGTATAAGCATATCAGCGAAAAATAGATGTGGTCTTTCTTATTTCCATCAGTACCAGGAAGCAGAGACTCAAACCTGTGAGAACAAACAATATGAGAGGCAACAACTGGCGGCCTCAGGGATGCAGGTCCAAAGCATGCACTCTCAGTGGTCTCAGTCCAGCTCGGGACCACTGTTGCATCATCACCATCAGCATCATCACGCATAAATGTAGCCTATAACCTCTAGTGCATTCTGTCAAAAAAGGCTTTATTCAATGCCTCATTATATCAGGGCTCTACTCCTCATAGACCAATCAGCATTCGCTTCTATGAAGAGGAAAACTTTTCGAAACGTCTGTTTCGGCTGCACAAACCTCTTTCTTTAATTGTGACATTTTACTATAAGGCTTTATAGGCTTTGTCTAAATATTCAGCAAATGTCCTTCATTTCACGTCCAGGTGTGTTTGCTGATAAGGGAGGCGAGATGTCATAGAGTTTAGTGTGATCCAGGACAGGAGAGGCTGCATCTGATCGCACCGCTTGGATTTTGACATTTGGTTTTATGGCAGATTTTCACGATGTCCTGTTGCGTGATACAGAAATGGTGTCAACATACTGCTCATTCTAATAATAAGCCTATAATAGAATTTGCGATTCTTCAAATATTGCGATATATTTTGAGAGTCGTGCTCGCTGCGCTTTGCCTTACATAGAGAAAGTCACGCCAAACTTAATCGAATAGGCAACTAATTCAAGAAAAACGTGATTATGGGAAAAATGGATAGTTGTCATAAATGATCTTAAAAGCCTAGCTTATTCATTCAGAATGACCCTTCAATTCGGCGTACACATAAGACACATAGCAGCAGTAGGTCCAGTAATACAACTGCTTTAACTATTTTATCCCCAGGTTTCTTGCGCCAAAATTCAAGCGACTGTGCCGCGATGAGGAGCGTCAGCCTGCTAATTAAGTATCAATTCGACGTGACAGCTGTTTTTCAGTTTGTCAACACGCCGTGTTAATCAGTGTGTTTTGCTTGTTGAAAAAACACTGTGTCGTGTTTCACGACCCGTGTGCTTAGACCGTCAAGCAGAGAAAGGTTAAATTGACAAATTTTGGAATGGACTTCTGACCGCAGACTGAAGACAGCCGCTCAAATGTGTGAACTCAAGCAAAAATATATAAAAGCGACCCATTGCTGGGTACTTACGGTGAGCTTCTCTGCAAAGGTGTTTTCAGTCAGCGGGTGTGAGAAATCTCTGCTAAAGTCAACCGACCCTGACGCAGGTGGTGCTGCAGCGTCCGAACTCCACAGCGCTCTGGAGAACACACTAATGGTGGAGTGTAGCTCTGCGGGGTGAGGGAGCGAGAAAGAGAAAAAAAGAGATACTGGGCAATATCAGCCAGGCAAGGTCTTTCCTGGCTGCTCCAAAAGCTGCCTTTTCTTATTGGACAGGAGGAAAGAGGTGGGCGCGGAAAGATGAGGCTACATTGGCGCATTACGCACCGGCGGACACACTGATTGGACACACCGCATGTATGGAACTGTTGACAGAAAAACTGTTTCATACGGCGTGTTTAGCAATGCTCAGTGTTTTATCATCAGAGGAAAATACAGCAACACTTCACATGAGTAACTCAGAGGCACATTTCTTGCTGTGAATTCAAGCCGCATCTCTTCTTCTTAAACCCTTTGTGTGCTGCTCATGCTGAAGAGCTTCTGTTATGAAAACATTATTTAATAAGAGTAAACCTTATGATTATAAAATATTCATAATCCCATTCAAGGCAAATAAATGCAGATGACAGAAGTTTTATTTCTAAGACTGAAGGGATTCACACGACAGATAAATTATTTATTTTATCCTCGAGTAAAAGCTTTAATTTAAGACTTGTCTAATTACATTCCAACCAAAATGTTTTATTTAATATCTCTATAATTACATTCTGAGCAGTGAGAATGAACCATTGAGCTGTGAAGGGATGTTATTAGGCATAGTTCTAATTTCATTTTACACTTGAAATATATTTTAATAATCTCTTGGGGAGTCCAAAACTAAGATAATATTAGTCAAATTCACTTGTAGATCTGAAATTTGAATTAAACTAGTGAACACTGAAAGTGATGATGTCATACTGTATCTATGGTGGATTTCTGTACTGGATTTTTTTACAATCTCAGTATGTTTTGCAGTTATTTTGCACATCCTGGTTATGTCACAGCCTCCGCTTTTCCTCATCCATTCTCTGTTTAACCTTGTTTTCTCTCTCTGTTTACTACGAGGCAGTAATGGCTCAGTTTCTCCCCAGGGTTCTCTGACATTTCATCTAGTTTAACCTTATCACAGAAGCTCAGATCTGTGAATAAACCTTTTGTTTTTACTCTGAATTATCCGGGAAGCAGCACGGCAACAGCAATTGAATGAAATTGCTTGTCGAATTACAAACAGAGATGCAGTGAGAGTTGTAATTTGCGATGCGTTACTCTGAGCGTGTTGCTCTGTGAAATCTGTGGACCAAAACATCTCTCTCAACATCTGGATTTACTAAAACTTATTAACATTCCTGCCTCTTCTGGAACCATACATTTGGACTTTGAGGAAACTCATTACAATTTAATAGTTCAGATGTTCCACATAAACATCATTTAGAAACACTGAGGGCTTCGGCTGTGGTGCAGGAGGCTGGATAACCAGAAATATGAGCTGCACATGCCTCATGGCCTCCGATGACACGCGCTGTAACCTCTTCTGTTTAGCTTCTTGTTTTGGGGTTTTGTCCAGGACAGCTGTGAGTTTTATTTGTATGAATATGAATGGAAAAATACACAAAGATATAAAGCCTGTTTTCTTTTTTTTCCACACATCATAAACCTTTATGAGCTTTAAGTACATCATAGAAGTTTTACAGGAAAATGGAATAAACTCTTTAGCTTCAAAATGTAATTAAATATTGTCAGCAGAGGTTATTATGTCAGGACGTCATGTTTTATCCATGTTTTTACTTTCCTCTAAATCACATCAAGCTTAAAGGAACAGCCTGACACTAACCACAACCAGTCGACCCTCAAAATGCTTTTTTCTGTTTGTTTTGTTGTTATTTTTGTCCTTTTCCCAGGATTCTGTTTCTCAGGCATATTCATTTGTTCTTTCTTTGAATACTGGACATACCTTGTGTAAAAAAAACATGAATAAGTTAAAGATTTAAATAATAAAAAAAAAAAAGCGAAATGAAGCCAAGATAAGGCTCAGTATCCAGCCTGCACAGTTATGGATCCCACCTAAGCTGTGGCTGTACTGTACTGTGATTGGTTGACTGTTGGCATGTGATTTACAGGGATGGTGACGTTCAGGTACACAAAAGATGGTTATGTTTAGGTTACAGATGGTTGCCAAATCTCCACACATACATAGAAATGTGTCAAGTCATTGTTTGAAATTAATATCTTGGACCAAAAGACATTATGAGGACAATTTAAAGTCGACCCATTAAACAAGTGTTCTGCAGCAGCAAACAGCTTTATTTCATGCTCCTAGTTCGTTAAGGAAACTTTTAGATTTTTATCTAAATGCGTCGGTGTTGCAGTGCAACCAAATCCCACACAGGTTATTTTCGGCACATCAGAGACTCTGAACACAACGTGGGCTCCTGAAGGATAGTGTGATGCTTATGGCCTTACAACAGCAACTGGAAAGCATCCAATTGGAGGAGTTTAGGAAAATTGCTTTTAACGGGGGAAGAAATAAATAAACCGACTGCAGGTAATGGGAAGATGGCGTCATGCAGCATGAGGAAAAAAATACACAAACAAAATGGGAAATCAATCGAATGAGCAGAAGACATTTTCAAGCAGTTGATATGGTTCATAATCAGTACATCAATATTCAATTCATTGAGCAGCTGCTGAGATTTCTGCAGCTGACCCTCATCCTCCTGGGAAACTGCTGTCAAGACACATTTTATTCTCAGGCCAAAAGCTATCAAATACATTCCAAAGACATGTTGCCGTGTTTTATATGCTGCCATGTTTTGTCTTTTTATTGAATGTCAGGGACAGACTGAATGTAAATGTTTCCATCTGTTGTTTTCATCTGCAGTCGCTATAGGTAGGCACTGCTGCACAAGGCATGCTTTAACTTTTACGCATTTCTACATCTATTACAACCTACCCTGGGTTGTGGCATGAGAGAGGCTGATAAATAATGAAATGTCTCTTCAATGTACTCATAAATGTAGATTTATTTGGGAAAGTCCATTTAAAATATCCTTCCTTTTTTCCATTTAGATTCACAGTAATACCAGTTAATGCATCACAACTGGACGGTGCTGGTTGGCTCTTCTCGCAAAAGAATGACTGAAATCTGTTCAATCAGGTCGCAGTGTTTAGCAGGTGGGGCTCATCCAAAGTGTATGCCTTTAATTTTCTATTTTATAGCAGCATGTGTGGCCTCCAGTAACATCTTCTACAGTGTCCTACAGTCATCTGTCTGTGCTGATCTGTTGTGGCAAGAAACTCTGGACGAGCCTGCATGAAAAAATAAAGTGACGTTAAAATAAATAAAGCAACTCTGTGCCTCCGGTTTAATCATTTGGATCATTTTAACCAGAAACAATTTGAAAATATTCAAATCTCGGCTACTGGGAATAATCCGGCCACAATTAAACGCTAAAAAGAAAAATTTCCTCCTACGGTGTGAAATATTCTCATCGTGGAATCTAAAAACTCTGAGACCTTTAATGCCTTTTTCTGTCAGACGTCCTCTTTACTGGGACATGTGCTCGGGTTAATTCTAGCGCACAGTGACTCATTTACTGTACGCCGTGTTTTACAGGACGCAGCCAGGCGAGAGAGGAAGCCCTGCAGCAAAGTTTCGTCTATTAATCACCAGCACCACTCAAGAGGCATGGGATGATTTCTTACCAGCAGAATGTCATTAAAACACTAACTACTATTCAAATTCCTGCTTCTATCATTCATCAAACAGGTGTTGATCTGGAAAGTACAAGGTGGACATGGTGTTAGAAATTCTCAGATTGATGTGTAAAACAGCCCATCAGTGTTTCTTTTTTTTCCCTGGGTTTGCCAGCATCTCACAGGAGATATGAATGAGTCATGTATGAAAAATATGTGACTGAGCTCGAGGGGAGCAGAGCTGATCCTGAGTCAGAGCAAATCACAGAGGCAGACGGCGTGGAAATGAAAGGACTCCAGAGCCACGAGAAATGTACACATCAGCGCGAGCAAACACACAAAGGTGCTCTTTCGCTCCGTTCATGCTCCCCTTTGTGCAGCTCTGGTGTTTGAAGGTTGAGGAAATATGAGAAATAAAACTTGGGTCCTTCCAAATGTGCAGCCCAGAGGAGCCCGTCAGTTTGAAGAAAGCATGCAATGGGACCAAGAATTTCTCACCAACTGGGTTTATTATATGCTGCATTTACGTTTGTGCTGCAGAGACAGTGACAGGACAAGGTTTGTTGAATCACGTGTTGCCTTCAAAATAAAGTCAAACTTCATGTGCAAGTCGATTTTCACTGATTAAAAGATTAGCTTCTGCACAATGACTCTGCTCCATACAGTCACAAATACCTCGACTGAATCATTTGTGCACACGTGACTTAACATGAAGTCTCATTATGCATGAATTCATGAAACATAGGTTAAATAATGATGTTAACAGTGTAACCCAGGCCCTTCCTCCATAGGTGTTCTATCAGCTGGTATACCAATATTGTTAACCCCAAAAATCCCTAAATATTTCTATCATTATCAGCCTAAAATATCAGCCTGATCAATGCCTGATCTTGTCTCCCTGTGCCACAGAGCTCCATTTTTGTCCAAAAAGTATTAAAATACATCAGTGAGCCACACTGTTACCATGAACACACACGCTGCACTTTATTCTGACCACCCTGCTGCCAGAAATACTCACTAGAGCACTAAATGTGGATTAATCCACCGCTTAAAACAGCCACAAATGGACAATTTCCTCCTGACTGAGTCACATTTGAGAAAAACTATTTGAGGAAATGAGGGAAAATTTATGGAACAAAGTATTTTTGAGTTGCTTTGAAAGATGGACAGCGGGAACCAATGGGCTTTGAGTCGACAGCCACAAAAATATAGAAAAGCACCGGCCTGACTCTTCAAGGCCTTAATTATTTTGTTTGTACTGCGCTCACACATTTCAAAACAAGGTCATTAGTGGCACAACAGCAACGTCTTGTCCCATCTGACCATGGTTGACTTTGAGAGCACAGATTGCTAATTTGAGAGCGCAGTGTAGGGATTAAAGAGTGATGATTGCTATTGCTGATCACCAAAAAAACAAAAAAAAAACATTCCCTCTGACAGCTGCTGGGCTCTGCAGGAGGAAATATTGTCTATGCAAATACATGGAAGGTTTACTTCATAACTCTGAGGTATGAAGATGAAAGGGTGAGTCCACGCATCATAGCATTCCAGCGTCTTCATTAGACCATTAAACAACATTTGGATCCACAGGGGGATCTCTCCAGGTCTTCATCGGGTCCTGTTTGATCTGACAAGGACCCCTGCGTGGATTGAAACATTGTTTGATGGTCTAATAAATGTGTTGCTGAGGTATTGTGCGCCGTGTGGGCTCCCATTTTTTGATCACCTTCAAAAAGATGTTGTGCTTTGGCAAGCGGCTGGCAGTCGTGTCAGATCCACACAGGTTTCTGTTAATGGGCGAAATATGCAAAACCACAGGTACGATTTTTTTTTTTCTGCATGAATAGCAAGTAGGTTTCAGATGTTTTTGCATAAACACTGCAGCTCCTGCTGAGAAACAGTATTCACAGGGCCCTCGTCTGTTTACACGCTTTTCTTAAGAATCTCTGTTTACTGTGCTTTCAGATGTCTTTGGCCATGTTCCTGTTGCACGTCACTCAAACAGACTTCTTGTTAGTCCTGAGTCTGGACTGTCGGGAGTCTTGTTGAGACTCGGTCCTTTAATCCTCTTCCTGCCTCTCTCTCCCGTGTTTACTTAAGGTCATCCTCGGCTGTCAGTGAGTATCAGCTGGTGACGAGAGTCACGTCTCCCTTCAATGCCAGGCTCCGTTTGGCATCGCAGGAATGTGGGACAGCCGAGTAACACAAGTCATTTAACACTCCAGTCAAAGGAGATTCGAAAAAAAGAGAATACGTCCACACCTGTCTGAGAGATGAGGCTGAGATGGAAGTAAAACGTCTCTGCTGCCTGAAGACTCGAGGAACGCGTCCACTGGCTTCTGTATTCAGTGTATGTCGAAGATAGCGAACAACGAGCTCTGATTACTTTTAATTTGACACTGTGCTCTTCCCATAGAATCCATTATTAATGAGTCCTAATGGCCCACAGCAGCACTGGACCTTGTATTGATTAGGTTTTTCTTACCTCTAATCTAATCATAGCGAAGGCTTCCAGAGGGATTTTTTTTTTTTTTCCATATCTTTTTACATACGTACATGCTGCAGAGGAGCTCATAGGCCAAGATCAACCTGGAAAACTTGACCAAGAACAACTGTAAATCTGCTTCCCTTCCCAAGGATTTAATCATTCTTCCTCTCTGTCTCTGCAGAAGTCACACGTGAATTATGTAATTTATGTAATGCATATAAATACATTAAGTTAAATACACTCATGCATGTTTGTTTCTGTGTACAGTATACGTGCTTACAGTAGGTATGTAGTTATATGTGCATATATGCATGCGAATACATATAATTGATAGATTTTTTAAGACCTATCATTTCTTATTATGACTTACGTACACTTATTATGACAGAAATCATGTTAAAAAAAATAAGAGTTATAAACAAAAATGAAAAATGAGAAACTGTGTTCATAAAACATGAAAATTATGAGTACTCTGAGTCAGAATTGTGCACCTCAACCCCACTGAACACCTTGTTTAACATCAGTGCCTGACCTCACAAATGCTCTTTTGGCTGAGTGGGCACAAATTCCCACAGACACACTCCCAATGCATGCTGGTCAGGAGTCCACTGACTTCTGGCCTTGTAATGCAAGTCATGAGTCCAATTATGATAATGAGAAACATAATGACAGACTTGTTGAATGAGGTAGTATCTTCTAATTACGTGTAAAGCCTAAATTATTAGAACAAAAACACAGGTTTTATTTACCCACAGGTATTAAATTATAGAAGTTTGGACACTGTAAAAAATCAGTATGAATTCTGAAGTCTGCATTGACGTACACATGTAGAGTAATTTTTACAGTGAGGTACATGTTGATATGCTTCCTGATGACAGTTTGACAATATTTTCATTCACTTTGCGGCTCAGTGTTGCTCCGACAAGATGTTCATTTACATGGATCAGTGGAGTTGCTATGGTTATTACTGATGAGTCACTCGGTGTTGGGAGCTGATCTTATTCTGAATACCGCACAATGAGAAGACACTGAAAATAGAAGAGTGGGAATGGTTGTGTAGGTGTTGAGAGAAACGAGGCAGATTGGTTTGTACATGCACCATTTGATTATTGAGTGTTTTGAGTTGGAGCCAATGCCAGCTGAAAGTCAACACTGGAAATCCAGCGGATAGAAACTGCGCGTGAAAGTTGATGGTTAAATGTACTGTGATTTATTACTGAAGAGGACAGGTGGATCATAAAAATGAGAGGATCTCCATTACAGTCAGCATTAACAGATACTACACTTTAAGCCACTCATCTTTGTTTCTTCGTCAGGGAGCAGTCAGCAGCATCCTTTAGTCAGTGGTTGCGAGATGTGGTGGGATATCAGGTTCTTCCTCCTTTCAAACCCGAGGAAGTACCGGGGTTGGGCTTCCCTGACAAAACCTTTCGTCTGGGATTCGTTGATTAACGTCTGTGGAAGGACTTCGGTCTCACAGAGTCGAACTGCTGCTGCCGCTGTTAGCTGGGACCTTGCTCGTCTTCCTGCCTCATCCTCTTCCTCAGCTGCTCACCAATATCAGCCAGAGGATTCATTTTGGCAGAGAGGGTCTTAACTGCGTCACTAAAGCGGCTGGTCTCGGTCTCCCTGCAATCAAGGCGAAGCACACAAAGGCTCAGACCGTTAAGGGAGAGGCTCATTTCACCGCTGAATGTGCAGGAAGAAGAAGAAGAAGAAAAGAGTTTGAAAAGCTGCTTACAGGAGTCTGCGTTTCTGTGACTGTTTCATCTGACTGAAATCTGTTGGCTCAGGTCTCTTCATCGGCCTGAAGGGAGGACACAGGACAAAGACAGGGACATTTTCACAGGCCGCACACAGGACGTTCCACTTCAACCTACAGGTGTAAAGCTGATGTAATGTTTGTGAGCTGCGAGCATGCACAGCATCAAATAAGTCACACGGTGGTGTTATCTGTGGATTAGCATGAAATCATCCATCCATTCACGCGTGCTTTTAGTCATGCTTTGTAGTTATATAGGTGACACGACGAGGATTCGTTTTATTTCTGCACCAAATAACATCATCAACATGAGATGGTGGAAATCGCATTACTTCTGATCTTGTCAATAAAGATGATTTTTACTTTTCGTTGGACACAGAAAGAAGCCTTGTGGAAAATGCAGGTTGGCGTCACATGTGGAACCGCAGCCATGGTGGGTAGTGCTGCTGCAGCCAGCGCGCCGCTCATCTCTTATTAGCGCAGAGCAGGACCTGATGAAAACGAGCCCTCTGCTCCAGGCAGCGGAAACTTTTACGACCACGTTTATGACCACGTGTGTGACCACTCCATCGCACAAATGACGGCTCCGCTGCAGAGCTGGATTGAACTGCAGGCAGGCGTAGCTCCAAAGGGAAGAGAGATAATTGAAAAATTCCACCATGGAAGGCCGAGCCGGGCAGGATTTATGTTTTCTGTAGGATCGCTGTGACTTTTTTTTTTATTTGGCTTTTGCATCAGATAAGCAGGACTGCCTTTGATGGCTTCTCCACTCTGCTTTCATTGATGTGATGCCCTTCCTCTTTATCAAGCCATAATTCACAGACTGTACCTTTAAACACACCTGCTTCTATCTGATCACTGATAGCCACTCCACTTTAATAACTGCAGACTCTGAATTATGAATGTCTTTAACATGTTTTTCAATGTGAGACCCGTTACTGGATCCTGAATCTGGACAATGAAATACTGGACCTGTCTGAGTGCTGAATAGTCCAGACCGGGTTCAGCTACAGTACGAGCCACTCTGGCCTGCTTCATTACCCCGGTTCCTGTTCAAGCATTGACAATGAAGCTAATCCGCCTTCCTGAAGAGGATGTGAAATGACTCATTCTGACAGCAGAGACGAGTGTGGACACAAGCCATCGAACGGTCTGACCATTCTCCACGAGCCGTTATGATGGAGGAGCAGGGCCACTGTTAGGAAACCCAAGGGTGTTTTCACACCTGTGAAACACTCGAAACTACTGGTCTGACTGGTTTCAAAATTAGAGAAAAAAGTCAAAGACTGACTGCAAGCTGGACTAAAGCTCCCAATAAAACTGTAATAGACTGAAAAGGGCAACATTTCACCCCTACTGGGGTCAGTCAGTCTAAACATGACTGACCTCCACCTCTTCCTGTGTCCATTCAATTCAAAATCAAAGGAAATGATGCTATACGTGCACCATAGGACGCCATCTGAGTGACACTGCCAATAAAACTTGACTCTTTTGCTTAATTCTGTCACTTTCCCAGTTAGTGTTGGAATTAGTGTGCAGTCTAGAAATGGGACACATCTCGTCTTTTAGCAATCCTCCTCCAGAGCTATGATAAAAACAAGGATGGTTTCTGCGCTTTTTTTTTACCCAAATAAAATTTGCTGATTAAACATCCGACAATGTGCTACTACCAGTGTGACTCCAGCCAACAGATGGAGGCTCATCAGTCAGTCTGCTGATACTGACGCCGTCACAGCTGCTAAGTCTATGTGTTGGACTCACATTTACTCTTCTCAAGGACAAAAGAAGTGATAATTATGGAGCAACACACTTGAAAATTCCTAACAACTGTCATGTTGACACCTGATGCCTGCCAGAGCGGGCGCGTTGGCACTCACGCTTTGTTTTTCCTGCTTTTGCGGCGAGCGGTGGGGGCTGTGGGGGCGGGCGTGATGAGCTGAGAGAGCTCCGGCAGGGCGTCGGCCAGCGGCCTCATGTCTCCCACCACGGGTGTGGCCTGCCTCCGGGCCTCGGCCGCCTGCTGCTCCTTGGCCTGTTTGATGGAGCTGATCTCTGAGAGGAGGCAGAGGAAGAGAGAGAGAGGGCGAGTTACATCCGAGCTAAACAACACAATGAGAAGTGAAGCACGAGTGGATGTCAGTGAAGGGTAAGAGGTCTCCATCTGGCACACAAAGAACTCCACATCCAGAAAAATGTCAGTCTGAAGCATGTAACAATTTAAAGGTCTAGTGAAATGAGGAACACATTTTCCAGTCTGCTGCTCGTGTTTAACAAAGGCCTGTTCATACAAAGCTCATGAAAACAGCCTTTCATCAGGTCCTAAACACACGCACAACGCAATCATATCGCAAACAGGCAAAGCAAGCAGGCAAAACTTTATTTATTGAGCACATTTTCATTCCAGGTGGAAGTAAGAGCGTGAGCAAACACACGAGTTATAAACATTTAAGAAAATAAAATAATTCAGACAAGCAACTGATTGAGAAAATAAAAGCATGGATGAGTTTTTCAATGCCTCCCTGGGATAAAAAGCTGCTTGCTTTCCTGATATATTTTAATCATTAAATCCGTTTTAATGATACTGTTAAGGGTCCAGAATGCCACCAAGATTTCTGACCTGTGCCACGCTTTCCAGAGACTGCTGTGACAATTCAGTTCTATCTTTTCACTGTCTAATTGTGAGAAATTGCAAGTCAAGCTCCCACTATCTTTGATACATTTCGACACTGTGTCAGTAGGGTTCAGATCAGCAGACAGGGAAATATATCGCAGCGTATCATTAGCAATATTATGGCAACACACACAATTATGGTGTCTCTTGATAATTTGGCCCACAAGCAGCAAGTGCAAATTAAATGGGCCTAAGAATTGACCCTTGGGGAACACCGCAAGATGAAATTTTATTTTTGGAGCTAAAATTCCCAAGACAAACAATCCCAGCCCTTTATCCTAAGATAAAACCAGCCCAGTGCTAATCCTGACAGACCAACCCCCCTTTCACGTCTCCCCATTAAAATATCATGAACAATATTGTCAAATGCCGCTCTTAGATCCAGTAATACTCAGTTAGAAACTCTACCATTGTCACGATTTATTCTTAAATTATTCATAATGTTGACCAAGGCTGTCTTTGTACTGTGGTTGAGACAAGAGCCAGAGTGGTAGAAATCTTTGTTGGTTGACAGGTGATTGATTAGCTGCTTGTGGACAATTTTTCTTTTATATTTACTGACAATAGATGGATATTTTGACGATCATTGATCTACAGTGAGAAGAGCTCCTGAAATGCCTGAGATCAGCAGTAAACATTGAGGTTTTGACTACATTTCATGACACTGTGTCCTTTGGTATGTATCAACATATGGAAAACATATCTGGTGCCTTTTCACCTGCATCAAAAACAAAGAAAAGCATTGGCTAATGTGCAAACTGTTAACACTCATAGGCTTCAATCCTCAAATACTGGCATGAGCCTCTAAAACTCCCCTCTGGTCAAACTGTACTGTCTCGACCCCGAGTCCATGATCTGAAAAGGCTAATATTTCATTCTAATTTTCTTCCAATTCCTGAAAACTGTCAGCCATGGAGCAGCTCTTGGGTTTCAGCAAGATTGAGTCGCACGGCCATTAGCACCTAATTATACGCCTGAACAGGATATGTGTTGTGTTACCCAGGAATTGATTGGCTCAGCAGAAGGGTACGGTTACAGGCCTGATCGTCATTATGGGAGATGATGGTGGCAGCGATGATGTTGGCGGCGTTGGGGAGAGGAATTATAATTACAGAGAGACTCAAAGTTGGACCGTCAGCCACAAAGCCCCAAAACTCGGTGACTTACTCGTCAGCCAGAAAAGTATTGAATGGCTGCCGAAGATACCTGTAGTCATCATTCACAATGACAATCAAGACTGCTGCTTCAAAAGCAGGTCAAATGAATCTTTATTCGAAGCTCTAATGTTAACAATCAATAACGGTGATGTGAGCTGAAGTCTCTGATTGCTTCACACATTTACTGGAAAACCTATGATGATGTTCTGTTTTCTGCTGCTAGCTAATCAATGAGCTGCCAGCTAGAACATGCTAGCTTGACAGCTGTGAGTATGGTTAGCGGTGACGATACACTGCCTTCCCTGAGCTGACGGACTCTTGTTCAGCAGCTCACCAGCGGCTTTGGAGAGAGGCATGGGGATGGTGTTTTTGGTTTGTATACTTCCAAAGTCGAGCTTACTCATGCTGGTCTCTCCAACGTTATCATCTCCAGCTTTAAGGCTGCACCTCTTCTTTCCATTATCCCCATTTGTGCATACAGTCATCACAGCTTCACTGCCACAATGCTAAATAATCCATCAACCCATTATTTAAATATATCCCACAGTTGGTGTCAGGTTTTTCTCTATATACTGCCAATCACCTGATACTCATGGGAAGAAATGTCTTCCCTAGTGCCAGACTCAGCAGCAGGCTCTGAACTGGGACAATGAGGGGGAAATCTGAGTTGAAAGCTAAATACACAAGACCAGTGTGGGGTAACATTACTTTTAAAATGAATGAGTTACAATAAAAATTCCTGCCATTAAAAAGTAAATCATTGTGTTGCACCACAACCTTGAAAAGTAACTTTTTAGAGTGTTTTTGCGCTCCCAAAAATGAAAACTCCCTTGCAATTCCTTGCAAATGTTGGTTATAATGTACAGAGCACACATACATCTACCTTTGAACGTACTGAATCTTGGTTTCAAGTCGACTTAAGCACACACAGAGGGATACAAATGGGTTTTTAAATTTGTTTTTTGGCATTTATTGTTAGATATGTGAACAATATGATGTGATGCAATAGGTTTAAAAAGGCATTTTACTGTAATACCATGAAGTTAATGCTGATATGGTAAAGTGTGAACAATGTCTACCACTCTGTTCTAACCTGTATCAGTCCATTATAGTATGTGTGCATTCCTACTTAAGTGCTGAGCGTTGATATAAACTCACTGTTGAGCCATCTCTCCCTCCTCTCCTTCATCTTCTCTTTCTTTGACTTGACTTTCTTCTCTTCTGGGCCTGTGAACACACACACACACACACACACACACACACACACACACACACACACACACACACACACACACACACACACACACACACACACACACACACACACACACACACACACACACACACACACACACACATAGTTACGTGACAGCACACATCAAACCCGGCTGGGCTCCACTCAGCAGAGGGAGAAGCTACTAATTAAACATGAAGAGAGGCAAATTCATAAATGTGTTAAAGATACATCAAAGGTGGCGAGGGAATGACTTGGCTGCAAGCTACAGCAAGCCTCCACCCTCACCACCCCCTCCACCCCTCCCTGAGTGAGAGCAGTGAGAGACGGAAGGCTGCATCACAACACGCTCAGGTTTTGTGACAAACGAGACCTGAGGAGCGTTTCCCGCTTCACTTTTAAGCCTACATGGACGAGGCGTCCTGAAAGTGCTGTGGATGAAATCCCAGTGGCGAATGAGCTTGCATGTCAACAGAGCCATCTCCGTGACAACGGAGCAAATTGCAGCTGCTGATGAAGAAGTGGACATTGAGACAAGGTCAAGAACGAAGTTTCAAGCTTGAAGTATTAGCACTTTAAAATCTTTGTGAGTGTCTTCAGTTTCACTGATTTTAAGCATTTCTGTGTTCAAAAACAAATCTAAACATTCTTATTTACTGAGTAAATAAAGTGATGCAGCACATTTGGATCTTCCACCACTTCCCAGAGCTTTTGCACATGACAGGACAGAGTGTTTACCAAAAATCTGGCAGCATGGCTGTGAAGTTAAGACAAACTTCCTGTCACCTCGAACTTTCTCTGCGCTCACTCATTTCATCTGTCGATACAGACGAATGTGCAGCTGCTGTCATTAACCTGGATTTCTGTTTTGTCAGATGCCCTCCCAATGAGAAAATGATTATTTTATCACTGCAGCACAGCAGCGGGGGGATGACTGCTGCTGAACTTGTAGTGTTTATGGGCCACACTGGCTGATGAACTGCATTAAAACACAGTGACGGTAACCACAGACAGCAGGAGAAGGAGACCCCAGCTCAGTATTGGCACCTATTACACACACAGACTACAACCAATTATTCATCCCATTATTTGAGTGGCTAAATAATGGATTTAATAATGAGAACAGACCAAAAGTTCCTTTCCAAAATGGAAAAGAAATGGAAAAGTTAGAGCCGGTCGCACCAGTCGTATCTGCCCCCCCCCCCCCCCCCCCCCTTGTGGGAAGAACACCCCGCGGCTGGAAGGGAAAGTCATTTTATCAGCAAAGCCACCTTGAGGTTCCCTGTGGTCAGGACATCCTCAGGTGCAAGAGAAGCCTGGGTGGCTCAGATACACTGTGACAATCTGTGTGTGTGTGTGTGTGTGTGTGTGTGTGTGTGTGAGTAAAATACAGTGAAATGAATACAACACTATTCTGCTCCAAATCTCACAGCGCTCCAGCTGTATAATATAAACTACTGACATCTAATTTTAAAAAATGATGCAGGGGTGAAAGATATATGCACGGTGGAAAGGAGCGCCGCTCCATCTTCACTTCCCTGTCTGCTCTTCATCACAGTAACACTGACAGATGATGATGATCACATAAAACAACATGGCTGGTGTGAGGATGTGAGAAAACGCACACCAACAGCTGAGAGTGGGGGGAAAAAGAAATCTGATGGGGAATGAGGAAAATGGAAAATAACACACCAGGAACAACATCAGTGACTGGGCTTTTCTATAATCTGCTCTGAAAAACACATGACTTCCTGCTTGTGCCTTTGTCCCCTGAGTTCAGTGATACTGATGGTACAAATATCAGGGAGGGTACAACACAGGAAGTGATGCTTTTTACCTTCCTAACGCGGAAGGCTTCTCTGATTTCTGCCCTCCATCTCACCCTCTCTCGCTCAATACTGGACCAATTTCAAAAAATTGTTGTCCCCATTAGCCACTTACACACAAAAGCAAGGGGGAAATAGGGTCCATCATCACAGATAATATTTGACTGGAATGTCTCCGTCTATCCGGGACAATGCAAACGTCCAGGACATGCGGACCAACACCAATGGAAACTCTGCACACGAGCTCACATTCATTGAGTGAAAATGTGATGCAGGTCAAGCTGATAAAAGGGAATACTTCAACAACACGGTGCAGAGCGCGCAATCAATGAGACTTTTGATTCCATCAGTAAATGAAGAACTACTTGAGGACTAATGGCACTGCAAATGATCTGATACGGTTAATCCGAGGGTTTAGATCATGAAAGGAAACAGTCCCTGCACAATGCACTGCAGCCATTGGCTCTGTGTGCGAACAGAGGGACGATCGATGAGCCTTTCCCCGAATGAAGCGCTGGATTGCAATGGTGTGTTCCAGAGGCCTGAAAGCAATGACTGTAATTAACAATGCAGTAAAGACCTTGACCATTATTTCTGAGAATGGCCTGAGGGTGAGAGCACACACTACAATTAGGATGATATATTGGTTTGCTGATATATGTGGGTCAATATTGGCCTTTTGTTGAAAACGACATATTGGAAAATTGGGGTCACCTCTGACATGATTATATATTCATTATAGACAGACACTACAGCATGTGCACTGGAGGTTTAAGCATGAAAAATGGATATTACACCACTTTAATCTCAAACTACCAGCCTTCATAAAGCATATCCATTTAATCTACTCTAGAAAACCTGACATTTAATCTGACATTTACTGCAAAGTCAAGCATTCTCTGCTCAAAATATATCGACATGACGTCACATCAGCTGGATCTGAATGTTATTTGTCCATAAAAATATTCTCAAACCATCAAATGGAAGAATTTGCAAGGCATATTCCAAACAAACGTTTGTCTTAGGCGCTTTATAGTTCACTTCACCTCAGCATTGAGTGCTGTGTAAACTAAAGGATGCCATGCCGTGCCTGGCCTTGTTTCTATCAATTGATTTGCGTCAGCTCCAGCTCGGAAGAGTTCGAAAGGTCAGAGGCAACAGACACGTCACGTGTCATTTCAATGTGCACAGCAGGGTGCGACGAGTCCTGCCCTGTCCTGTCCCGGCAGGAGCAGCAGCAGCAGCAGCAGCAGCAGCAGAAAGGCTGTGTGCTGGCCTATTGATCCCATTTATCCCAACTTCAGGCATGAGGACGAGAGCAGCAGCTGGAATATTTACTGATATCATCTGTATGTCTACAGTCTTTATGTCAGTCTACCTTAAGCAAGAAATACATGCTGGACTAGCTACACACCAGATGTTCAGTGGTGCCAATAATGAATGACATTGAATGCAATATAATTATAATCCTTAACGTACAACACAGTTCACTGCAATGTTCAGATTTTGTTGAATTAGAGATAAGTTAGTGTTAGTCTCCTCATGCAAAAGTGTTGTATGTAAGTCCAGTGGTTAAAGCTGGCGTTTGTGTTGTTCTCAACAATACCATGAAATGATCCAAACCTTCAAAATACAGTACAAACATCACAGTGTCAAAAGCTGGTCACTGTAGTTTTTAATCAAACGTTATTTGTTTTGAACGGCAGATTAATCCACATTTGGTGCTCGAGTGAGTATCTGGGACAGGGGAGCGTAAGTGGCAAAACAAAGTATAATGCATGTGTGTTCATGGTAATCAGTGATGTGTGTGTTAATGCTATAACATGTATTATGGCCCAGACTTTCTAACAGGGCTATTAGTTAAGAAACTCGGTTTCAGAGAGGCGGCTGCATTCAGTGTTAGCTGCATGACTAACAGCATGTCTAGACGGGATGTCGATCAAAGGATGAACTTGGCCAGAGAACCCCAGACAGTCTTATCGAAGTACAAGATTAAAGATAAATTCTGCTTTTTCCAACCTTGATCTTGTTTTTGTAATTGGAGGCAGCGTTCCTGTCAGTGAAGACAACATTACTCATCAGCTAATAAGAACCGCACAGATTGTAAATACCAGCTACCAAAGCTACATGACCGACTGAGAAATGGCTCCAAATGAGTCGACTTCCACCGAGCCGGCACAGCCACAGCTTCTGAGCTGACTAAAAATGACATCAGGGATTCATCGCTTGCTACTGATTGGTTGTTGCAAAACAAAACTAGGGGGTAAGAATAACAGGAAGCAACAAGACTCACAGACTGCAGCCATGCTAGCAGCTTTGTGAGACCTTTGAGCTAAATGTTAACATCAGCATGCTAACATGCTCACGATAACAGCGTGTATGTCTAATGTTTACAATGGTTACCATGTTCAACATCTTCGTTTAGTGTGTTAGCATGCTAGCATTTGCTAATTAGCACTAGCGCACAGCTGAGGCAGATGGGAATGCTATTAGTTCTGCAGGTCATAACTCAAATTTTGTGCTGATGATGGCGGTAGAGAGTCAGCAGACTTCATCTTCTGTGGACCATGAATGTACCAAATATCTTGGCAATCCGCCCAATAGTTGAGAAACTGGAACAAACTGGTGAACTGACTGACCCACCGGCATCGCATTAGTGGAGCGATGATGCTGAACACTTGGAGATGAACCAAGTTTGTCAACAAAAGAACTCCAAAAAAACACTCAGGTTGGTTCAGAACTGAATGTTCCGTTAATGAGCTTCAACGTCCAACGCTTCAACAAAATATCCAATTAAAATCTGAACACCGAGAGCTGAATTTAGTGTGTGAATGGTGCTGTGTACATATTCCATCTGCTGGCGTGTCAGTGGATGCTGTTCAGACAGGCACATTATCTCCCACAGTCTACACACTCCAGAGATCCTGGCAGGCCTTTATCTGCCACCGCAGCACTAAACAACAGAAGTGTTTCTGCTGCCGCTGCAGCAAGAAAACAGGCAAAGATAGGCATCTGCTGCTGACTACAAATGCGGGTTGAGGTGGAGAAATCTAATCTGTTGTGAGTGGGTGGGGGTGTCTATTGTGTTTATGGAGGGGGGGGAAACGGGGAGGTGCTTTACCACCACTCCGATCCCACTGGGGGCATCGTCTTCCCGCTGTTAGGTGAAATTGATAGCTGTGATTACGGCTGGCTGGAGGCTACACCTTCACCTACCCAGACCACATCCACAGACTGTACATCCTGCTCAGACTCTTCACCTTCCTGCACCTTCGGGTCTGGACTGACAGCTTGGCTCGAATGGGTGGGGGTAGGCGCATGAAGTACTACCGAACAGTTTAAGGTCAGTAAATGAGGATGGAGAGATGAAGGGAAACCGGAAGGAAACTGAGCAGGGCTTCACGCTTACATTTATTCTTAATGAAGGGAGAGAGAGACGGAGCTGATGGGCTCCAAAACTGGACCAGAACCAAACGGCAACAAGGTGTCATTTTAAATGAAACAAACTAAGTATGAAAGTGCTATAAAATAAAATAAAAATTCTGTTTCGTTTCTGACATTTAATCCAAATTTAGATGAATGATTATAAGAGATCATAATGTCCCTTTGATTGACTTGTGTCCTTTGCTTGTTCAGCACTTGATGTTTGTTTGGAAAAAAAAAAAAAAAAAAAATCAGGGTCTGAGCCAATCACAGGCAGGGTAGGGGTGGGTCTTTGTGGAATATGGATGGGTAAAAAAATAACACAGGGAAGCGGAATAATGGACCGTCAGAACAATTTCACGGCACCCAGTGAGGACCAGTGTCTCTGACAATGAAATATGACTGCAGAGTCGTTTCCCGATTAGGCGTGAATGTCATGACTTTTCTGTTTCAGGGAGGTGTGAAGCCGTACCGCTGCTCGCTTTAGCCAATAACAAGCCTTCTGTCTGCCTATATGCCTTCACGGTCAAATGAACATGCAAGAAAGAATTCACACATTTACAGTTCAGCCCACGACACAGATCAACAGATGTATGGTGTCTGAGTGAAACCTCCTGCTGGGCTGGCTTTCTAACTAATGACTGTCAATTCCGCAGCGACATTAAAAGAACATTTCAATAATCACTCAATGTTGGACCATTTCAGTTCTAAACAGTTCCACCACCCTGACCGAAGGACCCCAAACTATCTGGTTTCTCACCCAGAAACTCGTTCCATCTCTCCAGCACGGCTGAGTTTCATAAGCAGATAACCATTACTTCCATTGCACGCTCTGATGCTCTGATGCACGCAGTCGCGTTATAATGATGCAAGTAAACATGACAGCTCTGCAAGGGCAAATTGGCCCATCAGCCTCGTTCCAAACAGGGGGAAAACAACAGAGATGGGTGAAACACAAAACACACAGAAACACTGAGAACATGGGAGGGTTGACAGGTATGTGATATGATCGAAACTCTGATTTTTCAGTGTCCGGTCTAACAGCTGATGAAGATGCAGGAGAGGAGCAGAAAAAAGGGTCATGAGATGAGAGGAGAAAGATGTGGAGGGTAGAGGACGAGGAAGAGGAGAGGAGGGATGTGGGCAGGCGGGCGGTCTGTAGGGAGCTGACCTCAGAATAAAGAAAGCCGGGGTCTTCCCTCCAGGGTCTGGTAGTGATACGATACCTCTAATTAGACTGCAGACTGAGCACTTTGTCAAAAGACCGTGGGGCCTGTCTGATCAACTTCCACAGTCAGGAATTTACATGAAAGGCTCAGGATGACACATCCTGGCCTTTTATTATAAATATGATCTCTGGCACAAACCCTCGCTGTGGTCCTCTTGTAAATAACGATAACTGCAGCCTGACCGTGAAGCATATAACAAAGGACCCCAAATCCCTGGTAAATATTTGTGCCAGCAGGCGGCGTCAGGATGTGTTTGAGGTTTATTCAGCATAGAATCGAATCCTGTTGCGTCTTCAGTGTTTGCGTTCATGCAAGTTCCCATAATTGCATCCACGTTTCCCTCACTTGTGTCTTCTTCCTGCATTATAGTCTCTCTAAGTGGCAGCAATTTAATAATCGTTTAATAATTTCAAAGCATTTATCAAGATAGAAATTCTTTAAAAAGCATTTATTAAAGTTATATCCAAGTAACCTTGCCTGCTTGGTGGTTTTTTGTCCTCGTCTTCTATTTCATAGACAAAACAAAGGATCAAATGTGTGAGTGATGAACTGATAATGAAAATAAGTGAGTTGCAGACCCTCAAACAGATTTCAAGGCCAACGTGACTGACGTGCAGAATGGAAATAGGATAGAAATAAATGGATGTAAGTGTCCAAATGAAAATCCAAAACATTGGTACAAAAATTGACTCCTTGCATTCACAGCGAATCATATCCTGTTTCAGTTATCAGGAGATCATCAGGGTGAGATATTAGAAGAAGAGTGTCCTTAAACTGAGGCAGCACCAGCCTCAGTGTCTTCCAATTGAAGCAAGGAAACACTGATGCAGCTAAACCTTGATTTCATGCATGAGCTAAATTTATACCGCGCCTGGTCTATAAATAGCAGCAGGCCGTTGTCTGGTGAGGCTTCATGCAGCACAGCGTGCTTAGCAACTAGGCCCACATCCATCATTCCCTTCTTCAGACACATCCCCAGTCACAGAGAGCCGCTACCGCTGCCCTTCATCCATTTGATTATCTTATTTTTTTTGTTCTTCAGCAGTTCTGCTCAGATTTCTATGCCAGCCTTTTGAAGCTGCTGCTCCAAAGCTGGAAGGAGATGTTCCAGCAGTCTTAATTAGTGCCACAGAAATCCCCCCAAAAAGCCTTTACTGTAGTCTGCTGTGGCGCTGCTGGAGCATGGAGAGGATAAGCGTAAGTCTTATACGCCATCTAGTGGCCAGAAAAAGCAATGCCAGAAGGCCACACACGACTGTGTCTCGATTCCACTCTGGAAGAGCCTTTTCAGCATCATTAAAATCAACAGATTTCTTGTGGAATAACTGAAAAAAGGGGATATACTTACAATTAGTAGACACCCTGTACACAATTAGTATGTAGTACTTATGGGAAATCTTAACTTTAATCCCAAATCCTGATTTTAAAAAATCCAGTTTTATTTGAGCAAAGTTCTTGAAAGGCTGCTTGTCAAATCTGGTATCTATTGTTCCATGAGAAGAATGTTTTATAGAAAAAACACGTTCATATTCTAAGTCAGGAACCAAAAACTGTCATGGTTGTATTGTTTCCTTACCGGTGGTGATAATAAAAGTAAAGTGTTGTACGAGTGTTGTTAAATGTTCCCAAATTTTTCCCTATGGGGGATTAATAAAGTGTTAGCATATCTTATAACATTAGCCCTACAACAAAATCCAGATGTTCACTGGATTCATTTAGGTTACCAAACACATGTGAGAAGTTTAAAATCAGTCAGTCTGAACACGGGTGACCAGGCACAAGATCCTGTACTCATAGAGCTGAAGAAGGAGGCACAGTTGACCAATGGGATCACAGAACTGCACCAGAAGCAGACCTGCATCTCGTTGGATAAACCGAGCGGTCTAAAAGAGATCCAGGCTCAGTTGCTGGCAGACAGAAGCTCACAACCAAATGTATAACTCGTGACATCAACCCAGTCAGCTCCCAGTTTGTGGATACAAGACAGCTTCGTCAGCTATAACAAGAACATACACAAATGACACTGTGATTCCAGGCTGCATCAGACCAACCACTGCCTGGACATCCTCACCCAGAGGCCCGGGTGCAGGCTGTGCCTTTTCCAGACCAACCTCAGCCTCATGCTGAAGAAAAAGGACCTGAAAAAACGACATCTGGACGACACACAACATATCAGCGCTGCCAGCGGGACATATAGCTGCACAGGCATCTGTTGAGTCTGGAGGACAGACTGGTTGCTCCCGCCCTGAAGGTACAGCAGAAGAGCAACAACATGCATCAGAGTTTTCCTGTTCATGCACAACCTCACTGTGAGTATTCCCAACAAGACCAGGCTCTGCAGGAGACAGGCCCCTCCAGCCAGCACTCCTTCCTGCAGCAGAGTACATTAGCGCTCCGCTGCAGCCCTGTGGTATTTTCCATTTGGTGCTGCAAAATTAAATTAAGTGTAAAAAATCTTGCACCCTCCTCTGCTTTTCAGAGCTATATAGTGAACTTCAACTCACTGTTTCTGTGTTTGGCCACCTCTCATCACTCTGCAGCATCATTTTCGACAGCAACAGATCGCAGTTTCCAACTAAACTCTCAGGTAAATCAATATTGCATATATGTACTATATTCAAAATAAGCCAGGATGGGGCTGATATTTTGTTTTTGGCTTCTTGTTGTCATGTTTGTCATGCTTGTTGTGCTTGTGACAGATGTCTGCAGTTATGAAAAAGTCAAACAAACAAACACTAAGGCACGGTAAGCACTGGACATAGTGAGGAGCTAACAGACTAAATATCTGAATATCTTCCAGCTACACTTACCTTTCTGAGGTACAGGTACATCTGGAGGTTTCTCAAACGTCAGTGTTTGGACCAGGGCCTCTGGAGATATCTTAGTGCCAGCAAAGACCCCAGCGGGGAAGGAGCTCTCTGCCAGAACCTGTGAGGACGGTACATCAGGACAAGATTATCAAAGCCAAAATCCACCGTTTTCATCATATAACTTAAGACCTCTAAATTGAGTACGAGCTGTTTTGGTTATATTTGGAGTTTTAGACCTTCAAAATAAAACTCTAATTTTACAGAATGGCCCTGAAATCAACGTGCCGCTTGTTCACCTGTCGAACATCTGGATTGTGTTGTGTATAACACACCTGTTTAACGTTTTTCGACTCGTCACTCTTCTTGCCCAGAAGTGGAGGACTGATTGTGTGTGGTCCCAGCGCAGGAGGCTTCACTAAACTCTGAGATAACACAGAGTCCGAGGGCTGTGTGAGGCTGCTTGGCCTGTCAAGCTTCACTGCCTGCTGGTGAATCTTCTGACGGACATGTTTTATTTTCCCCACCATGTTAATAAAGCCTAGAGAACTTTATATTGAACCCAAGCTAATGTGTTTCATACAGCGACTCGTTTTGACGCTCCCCGGTGTCGATGGCATGTGACGTTATCAAATTCGCTATACTGCGACCGGAAGTTACGTGTTTCGGCTTCAAATTAAATGACACATTTCTTAATTTTGCTCTTTTTAACGACTGTTTTGCCTGTGATAACTGTGGTTCTAATATACATATTCACTCGAGAGGAGTCACATCTCTGCGTCATTCAATGTCTTTCTTTGCTTGCTCTTTTTCGGCATCACGTGTATGAATGACATCTTGAACGAGGCTAGCATAGCTAGCAAACTAACTTAAATCAAGGCTATTCTGACAATTTGGAAAAAAACTACTTGCAAGTTACTTGAAGCACTTACTGTCCTACTCGTGTATTCAAATTATTTTTAGTTTTGACTTTTGTATTTCCTTTAACACCTGTACAGAGCACAACAATACATTAATAAAAGTTTTAGTCCGAAAGTAAATACCAGAAGTCCATTTCTCTACCATGTTGTCTACTCCGGGTAGCTTGACATTGTTGACATGAGAAGCGTGAGTGGTGTCCTGGTTTAGTGGATCGGTGGAAAAGGGCGCAGAACGAACGTTCCGCAAGCTTTAATCGTCATTTCCGCTGTCAGACTGCAAACTGCTTTTATTTATTATTACCTTATAAAGTTTAATAACACAATCAAATCAGTGTCAGATATTAAGGTGCATTTACTGTTCCCCTGAATTTACTCAAAATACGCATTTGTTCAAGTGACATAATTGGATTATGAAGCAGCTCTATGAGGAGAACGAGGTGACATAATTTCTTCACAAAAGTCACAAGAATATTGACCCAATATTTGTGTTCTGTCAATCAAATGGAATGACTAGATGTCAAGAAGATTGCCAGGACTGCAATCGTGGTATAGTGTGCAATACTATAGGCTTGTACTGTAGCTGCCCATATATGTTACAGAAACGTAAATATAACGTTTAATAGAAATTTGAGATACAGCAGGCTATTTAGTATTTAAAGAAGAAAGAAGTGTCAAATATCTGTGAAGCAATATATCTGCACCAAGAGCAATAGGACTGTGGTCCAGTACAGTGAAATGTTCTTTGCATTTCTCCACAACAGACTAACGCTTTAAATGCACTTTACCTGGAAGCACATGGAACTCCTGCACATTTATTTAAAGTAACAGCTCAGTAAGACCGACAGTCACCTTAATGATAATGATGGGTAAAATAGTTGCAAATCATATTTATTTGCAGGTAGATGTGGCAAATGAATATGAGGGCACCTACAATAAAAAACAAGCAAATCGCCATTTGAACACTACAATGTGCTATACTGTACAGTACATATGAATGTTTGCGTGTATACAAAAATAGACATATCAAAACACATTTACACAAATGGGTAATATGTACATACCACAAAAATAACATGAAATGACACAAGACTATTCATTAGTGCTAAATTATGATGTCATCCTGTCACTCTTTAGCTTGAGATTCATAAGGAAATCATGTTTTTCAAGCAAATCAAGAGAGCTTAACTACAATCACTTTTGCCTTTTAGAAAAGAACAACGTGCAGAAGAAGCATCTGATGGATGAGCAGAGGAGCAGCCAAAAGCCAGGTGTCTTGATCTGATTGGGAACATTAGGAGGTGTCATAATGCCTTGACCTTCGACCTCCCGTTTTTCTGCTGCAGCTGCTCAGTGAACAGTAGAAAGCTATCATAATGAAAAGTGTTGCTGTGCTATTGCACATCTTCCCTCGATGAAGAAAGATACAAAATCTATAATTATATCATGGTGTCTTGGTTCAGATTTTTGGAAACTATCAGAGTTTGAATTTGGTAAAGCTGTGTTTGTATTTTATCAATTTGAACGGTATGATAAAATTGAAAAAAAAAAAAATGGATTTGATCACATAAATTCAACTGTGACTCACAAAATTACATTAAAAACTCAAAAGTCAGTCCTGGAAATGGATATTTAACTTTCTGAGACACATCTGTGGTCTTCAGATTCAGTCGTTCCTACACGGGGTCCTAATTCCATATTGGATACTGTACAAAGGCTATGAAGCAAATTAAGTAAATCAAATATGTGCACTAATTAACACTGTACTGCCAATTTCAAATAGGAAAAAGCAGGGTTTTTTTGTTTTAATAAAAGCAATAAAACTCAGGTCTGCTGAGGAAGCAGGGCTTTTGTTAATTAATTTCTTAAAAGGATCTGTGCAGCCTTCCTTTTTTCCCAATGAAACGTCTCAGAACCTGAATTTGTGGACCTCTATTTGAAATTGTTCTTGCAGATACAAACACTGGATGTCCCCTTACATTTTCCAAGAAGGAAAATGTATCTGTGCAGGAGGAAGAGAAGGAAGTTTGTCGACCAAAGCGAAAGCCACAGTGTCCATGAAGTGCTGTTCGTCAAAGGAAAATACTGACAGAAAATATACATCCTGACTGAAGCATATTGGTGGCACATTCTTCTCTACAACACAATATTTCAGCGGAGACAAACATTCGTGTTACAGACGCAGTACACCAAACATGAGCAACAAAGTTCAAGTCAATCACGGGAACAAGTTAGACACACGATAGTGAACAAAATAAAACACATGCATATCTGATACACATCTGCTGACTATGACCCATGTAACATTTGGCGTCGTATTGTTTCACATCAAAGAAGAATAATATTAAATACTATTTTGTGAACTATTTTCTAAAGGAAGGAAGGATTCTACTCTCATCCCTAAATAGCATGTGCTGAGGATCTGGTGTATTCCGGAGGTGAAGAGGGTTTATTCCAGGTCTGTGATCCTGATGTGTACAAATAAGGACGAGGGAGGAATAGTGGTTCCATCTTTGGATAATAAGTGAATGTGACGATAACCTGAGGACACAAAACAAAGGGCATAAGGAGAATGTGGTTTCTTGGCTTATTTCTACAAGCTAAGTGGAATCTGGCATAGTTACTGTACATAAGATCAAGACTAACAAAGACATGGAACTGTGACTAAATGTCGAAATATGTCGGTTAGGTGAGCACAATTTTGGGGACTCGCACAAGCTCGTGATGCCACGGTGACTTCATGTTTGCATGGCGGAGTGGTCTTGATTGCTACAGATGTTGAATTCACACATTCCTACAGACATTTATGGAAAAGTTTCCTTGAAGAAGCTGAAGGACTTCACTCAGTTCAAACCTTACCTTGCTGCATGCAGCTGAGAGGGAGTGTGTACTGCCCCACGAAGTCATTTTTAGATGTCTTGTCATAGTCCTCCACGACAAAGCGCACCATGGCCAGCTCCGGTGTGTGGATGGTGAAGCGCAGAGTATCATACCACACAGGGTTAAACCCTGCGGAGAGGACAAACTGTTCAATGTCTGCACTCATGCTGCTAATCCTAATTCTGTGTGGAACTAAGCCAAATCACATCACAGTGACATATTAACAGTAATCCATCATGTCCCTTCAACTAATCAATCATTCCCTCCTTTATTGATTTCTCCAGAGGTAAGTGCATGGGTCCACAGCATGCCCTGTACCATTGTTCTCGATGTATCTGGTCTCCTGCTTGGCCTGGTCCACAGGCGCACCGTGGATCTCCACTCTGACCAAAGGATCCACGATAGAATCCTCTTTGATGTTGACTTTGGGCAGCTGCTGACCACTGATCACCTGAAACACATGGAACAATCCTTGAAATAGCTAATAAACAACAGGAGGACATGTTTTCTCAGTTCCTTTGTCATTTGTACCTGTACAGTGAGGACAACAGGCTGGTAGCAATCCCGTTTCTGGGGCACCTCAGGGTCAAATCTCTTCTCAGGCTCTCTCATGAAAGCAGGCTTTAGGACGTAGCCACAGCTGCCATTCTGACTGAACAGTCCGTCGTTCAGATCCATTCCCTCCCCAGCCGTCTGGAAATTCAACGCAACTGAATGAAAAAGAAAAGAAGCGAGATTCACTTTGCTGCTTCATTTAAATTTAGATTCACAACATGCCTTTTTCAGGTTCTTTGAAAGTATGAACATGTTATGAAAGCTGCACTCTGCCACTTAGATTTTAACTTTATTCCCAAGAACCTATAAAAGATGACCTCCAAGCTGGTCTAATACCAAAGGGATAAGAGACTCAAACAATCTACATTACATTTATTTGGCAAACACTTTTGTCCGGAGCGATAAGTACATTCAAACCACAGTGATCAACATAGACTAGAAAAGCCAGGACAGGAAGTCAAGCCTGTCTTTCAGTTGCAATCACCGATTTGGCACCCAGTGTTCCACATTTCCTGAGGATTGAAATTGGAGGAGTCAGTTCGGAAGCCACTGGGATAAACCCTGGTCAGCTGCCTTGAGTTATGGTGCACAAACTCGGCCCCTGAAATAAAGATAATCAGAAATCTAGTTAAAGTCGACAAATAGGGTGCAGATGAAGCCCCTTATACATGGTACCGTGTCTGGAAATCTTTCCTAATTTACTCTAATTTACTTTAAATCTTTACTGTTTCACCTGAAATTTGAAGCTTGTGAAAACTGAAACAAGATTTATGCTGCCTGTGGAACCAAAATCATATATACATGAAAAATCTGTTCAAGTCAAACCTTAGCATTTGCAGTATCTATCACCAGCCATGCATTTTAACGTCTGAGGAACAATCAGACTGGACTCACCAGCTTCTCTGAGGTGTTTGCGGGCCTTGGACTCGGTGAAAGAGGCCACTTCATAGAACTTGGAGTGGATGCGGGAGTGTTTGAAGCTACTGAAGTGCACGCTTTTGCAGTAAACGACACAGTCTGACAGCTCCTTGGACAGACGCTGCTTTGACCTCTGCGGAAATAAGAAGACAAAGGGGTTAAAAAAAAGGCAAGACTGATAAACGCACTGGTTAACATGTAGGGTTAATTTGTCATTTCACAGCAGCAACACAAACGTCAAAAGGTTTTCTGATGATACATACCACTTCCCACCTGCATGTGACAGTTCTTACTGATATATAGATAGAAAAAGGCCCAAACTGAAGAGGCATTTAAATAATCTGTGACATTAACACATTGAAGCCATGAGGCTCACTGAGCTCAACCCATGAACTCACTCTGCATTAAAGCGAGCTGACTGTTATTTCAACCACGTGATAGGGTAAACCCTTGTGATGTGGAGGAATCCTGTCATGGGGGGAAGCACCGGGCATATCGAAACATTGAGACAACCGCCTTTTTAATTGTGTAAGCGATCCTTGACCAGAATGCCAAGCAAAAGCAGGTGCGCTGCCAGGGAAGCTTCCATGACTACAGAGATCAGAGGTGTGGCAGACCCCAACATCATGATGACAGTGAAACCTCCTGAGCACCCGCATGCACGCCTGCCTGCTTCCACATGAAAGCCGATCTGGCAGGTCTCTACAGGCTTCAGAGCGCCGCCCCCCCCCCCCCCCCCCCCCCGTCTACTAGACAGCAAGACAGCCATCTGTCCAGACACCTACACCATCAGCAGAGGCACCGCTGAGCTCACATCGCTGCCAAACTCGACGCTGGCCTCACCTCTGATGACCGTGTTGACAGAAGTCCCAGTGTGGCATTTCATGCTTCTCAAATGCTTATCAATAATCATGACTCTAAGTGGCCAGTGAGTCCTTTACACACTTAGTTTGCTGCACTGGACTTAGATGCATGTTCAAGATCACGTTTATCCTCTGAAGCCTGCAACATCAACACAAATCCATATTACATGTACAAGGCCGCACAAAAACCACTCAAATGATGATACTTAGCCAATGAAAAAGTGAAAAGAGGCAATTGGAATATCAATTGGAATAAGAAACTTCACCTTACATTGAATTACCCAAATGGATTTATCACAATGTAGAAAAATAGGTTAATGTACAGCAAAACTACAGTCATAACTTCTGATGTTACCACTCCAAATGGCAACATTTCAAGTTATGAATTTTAATATTCATAATGTTAGCCACAAAGACAATACCTGATATTACATTCGAGCCCTACTTAGAGACTCTACACTCCAGTGTTTACCAGCACAGGTGATTACTGTCTGCAATTAGCGCTGTTCAGAGTATCAAGTATCCCATTTCAGAGAAGACCGCACAACCTTCACCTTGTGGAATTTAGCCCAGTTTGGCCTAGCCTAGCCTGGCATGGCATGGCATGGCATGACAGAGTGGGACAACAACAACCATGAGATCCTCCTGTCCTTCTTTTTTCTGCATCTGCTTTGTGTACGAGCACATTTGACATGCACTTTTTTTTAGTTCGGTACATATTCAAATACCTCAATAAATGGATTTTCTCTGTTTTAACATTTCAACGGACTTCAGTTCAGCAAAGTTCATTTCAGATGTGGGTGTCTGGGGTAGAGGACACCAGTGTCATGAGTGGTAGCAGTGTTGATGCCTCTCTCTCTCTCTCTCTCTCTCTCTCTCTCTCTCTCTGCCTGCCTCTGTCTTCTCTGCCATCACAGTGTAAACAGATCACCTTATCTAACACCCAGTGTCTGCTCCCTGCCCTTCAATCCTCTGTATTTTTCATGAGGGATGACAGAAGTTTATGCAATCCTTTTCCGCTGGATGAGAAGGCTACCAGATTTCTGAGTGGCCTCCGACAAACGCTCCATCAAACTGTGACAGGGAACACGCCTGAGGAGAAAAATATCTGAATTCTGTATGGGAACTAACTATACAGCCACCCTCTGTGTGACGATGGTCCCATTTCCACACTTTGTCGGCACGCTGAGGACATTAATGAAGAGATTTTCACACTCTAAATCTCTTTCTATAAAGACTGAGTCAGGATCAGAAATGTGGGTGTTGTCTCGGACTCTTTAAGCAGTCGTATAAAAATAATTACAGCGTCAGGCTTTTGTCATCTCAAACAGGGAGAGGAAGGCGACTCCTTTCCAAAAATGATCTTGAAACATTTATCCTTGAATTCTAAGTCTACCAAACAAAGCTTTTAGGCAACAACACCTTCTCTAAACTGCCAGAACATCCTTTTTCTTTTTCTTCTTGTCCGATTTTACTTCTTTATGTGTTTTGAAAAGCACTCTGAATTTGCCACTGTACATGAATGTGCTATATAAACATGCTTCAGACAATGCTCAGCCAAAGCTTCATAGATCTGTGAGTCGCTTGAAAACTGAAATGACGTACGCTTTAAATTTAACATAGATTACATCAGAGCTCAGCCAAGGTAATTTTTTTTAGATTTGCAGGAAGAGGATGGTGTAGCTAGAAGAACAATATGAAAGAACAGTGAGGGGAGTGGGTGTGTCTGTGGTTGTGGGGTAACTGTCCTGATGTCAAGACATACTGTATATTTCAACTATAATTAACAGGATCCATTTAATCAAAAGGAGAGCCTTTATTTTGGCTTAGTCACTTTAATTTATTAAGTGATCCACTGAAATCCACTTCCTGATTTGCCTGAAAGAGAGGATCCTGATTCTATATCAGGCTGGCTCATCAGACTGTATAAAATGGGCTGTCTGGGTCTGAGGCTGAAGAGGTGTATCAATGTGCCTTGAACAACCTGACCTACCTTAACCCTGCGACGGATACTCTCGCGGTGGAGGTTATCTTCGTCGAATTCAGCAACCTCGTCTTCATCGCTGACCTCTCCGGTCAGAGAGTCCTCCACCATGCCGCTGAAACTCTCCTCCAGACCGCCGATTTTCTTCGCCTTCAGCAGAATCTTCCCCTTAAGATCCTGACAGGAAGGTCAAACAAAAGCCCGGGGTCATCCTTCATCCTTCTGGTTCAATTTTCAAACACTTAATGTGTGAAATAATGGTCAGACGGTGGTTGTGGGAGTTGTTAGAATTAAAAAAATTTCCTTTTCTCCAACACCATAAGAACCACTGTCAACACCACTGCCAGTTCTTGCTAATCAAATGCAAGAGTGAGGAGGACATGCTATAAATCAATCTTTGTCTGTCGCAGCTCACACAGTAAATCAGGCAATATGTGCAACACACAACGGCCATGTAACAGAGTGTTGCCTCATTTGATGTACCGGCACATACTGGATGCATCATGTCGGCAGAGGAAATCGTCAAGGTTTGGTAGCCTGAATACTACAAATAAAAGTGTGACACACATCAACCTGCTAAGCCTGCATTGCAACTTACTTTGTCCAATAAAACAATGAAAATCTGATGGTGTGGGCGGGATGCACTGGTGAAGTAAATATCCATACATTGTCAGGCTTATCAGACACAAAATGCACAATGGCTTAAAATGCCATGAGACGAGATGATATAAAAGAAACAGCAACAATCATCTGAATCTCAGCTGCAATGATCAAGAGGTAAACATGTTCTCAAGTAACCCACCAGGAATGTTGCATTATGTTGCGGGAGAGGCTAAACCTGGTTCAGCTTTTTTGTCAGTACACCCCTGCATTACATCTTTTTGCCACAGTCCTCTGCATTAGCAACCCCATTATACAGACAGAGTGGGTCCTCTCCCACAGGGTTCAACAGTAGCCCAGAATGGACAAATCAAACACCGACTGCCTTTTGTGTTTTTTGCATGTTTGGCAGCCACTCTAGGGGAGGGTAAGGCAGTCTGCAACCTCACTTCTCGATGCCACTAAATCCTACACACACTGCCCCTTGAAACCAAGAAGTACCAAACAGAATGGGGCAGGTTTAGGACAGTGCACACACTGCTCACCTCAGGAGACGGCAGCCCGATGGGGGCCTTGCCATCCAGTGTGCTTTTCAGCAACTTGTCACCAAGGATGTGGTTGAGGTGTTGGGCCATGACTCTCTGTTGCTCAACACTGCAGTGGTTCTCAATGGACAGGATGACTGGATATTCTGATACCTGGATGTGTTAGAGGAGGAGGAGGAGGGATGGAGGGAGGGAGTGAGTGAGTTCGTAATTTAACACTGGAGAGCATTATCATAGGGGAAAGCTGATCCGCCTGCTGCCATATACCTGTGGGTTGTGCTTGGCTGGCTGAAAGACCAGCAGATGGATGGACAAAGGGTCATGATGCCACAATATTCAGTTGTGGACAGATGCTCATACACAGCAGGTTCTGACATGCACGTGAACCTGGCAGCTGTTCACTTTGGCATGAGGCTGGCGCTATGTGGCGGATCCCTGGCGAGCTCACGCCATAGGGCTTTCAGATTATGTCTTGGATATCAGGGGACAGTTGTACTCCCTCTGATGAATTTACCATGAGATGCTGAGCGATTTGTTGATACAGCTTTACAGGACAATGGAAGCAAGAAACAATGGCAATGCCAGCATGAGGGGATTACAAAACATGCTTGATCTACTTGAAAAGCCACATTCAGACTCGTGTGGTCATCTTGCCAGTCAGGTTGTGCCTAAACACTTCAACTTGAAGGACAGGTACATCAGAAAGTCACCGTATTTGAGAAAGAACAAAACAATTTTTTGCATTGAAAAACTAGAAAAAAGATCGGACCTGAACAATCCACGGTTCTTGTCCTCTAACAATATCAGAAATTTGGACAAGAACCAGACAGGTGATGCTACCTTGAAGGCATAGTTGCCCACTGCATTGACCACATCCTTGAAGAGTATCTTGGAGGTGAACGTGTGTCCATGATAGACAATGGGCTCTCCGTTGGCACCATCCCAGCAGTCCACTTCCACACACCGGCAGCCACGACTCAGAGCCCTGAGCAGCACAGACGAATACAATCTTTCATTCATTCACTTGATCACAGCAGGGTGGACCATACACTGGCCATAAGTTAATGTCTTTCATTAATGCCATTATAACACTCGCGTTTGCAGATGTCAATCACTTAAAAAGAATTTGACGTGAGGAATCCCACTTTATGTTATTAATGAATTTTGTAAAACTGATGAATGGGGGAAGATTAATTCAGAGCAACGTCACAGTAAATCTCATCACCCTGTGAGGCTCAATGGAGCAGAGGAAAGAACGCATTAGGTAAGGGATTTCCACTAAGAGAAACCCTTAAATCTATAAAATGGTTTGGAAGTGGATTTGGATAGAATTATTGACTGAATTGCTTTGATTAGGAGAAGGGAAATGATTAATGACAGTGCCAGCAGCCGTCCTGTATGTATTTGTGCCCTATGTAAACCCTAAAGCAACGTTTTTTCTCCGATTCCAAAGCAGATTCATGCTCTTGTGCATTGAACACCAAAGATATAGTTCTGTCATGTTGACTCCAGAACTGCGTGCCATAGGTGTCTCTTTTCTTTTACCATTGGTTGGTTTAAAAGTTTATTTGGTCACACCAACAGCAAAATGTCTGACTGAGAAAAACTGAGAACTGGAGAGTTATCATTTTAGCAGTGTCTTTTATAAGACCCTAGCCTGCCAGAGTATAAACTGCGCTACAAAAATGGCACCTGGCATGTTGCCAACTGGCTAGCATGTTTACGATTAGCTTGCCAGCCACAGAGGCTCACCAACCACACAAGTAATCTTCCAGCACCACTTGTACACAGGGATGTGCAAATGAATTTTGCTGTTATTTTGAGCACTTATTTTCGACATCACAAAGACATTTCCAGCAGAGCCATACTAGACCAAGCTTGAAAAATTCACCCAGCAGCATTACCTGATGTATCCCTCCACGCTGCTCTGTCCTCTGAACTGGTCCTCCATCAGGTAGGTGTTGTGGGAGGAGGAGATGAAGTAATGGCACAGAGGCTGGCTCATGTCCTGAAAGATGCCCCGCCGCTGTGGGTTGAAGATGGAGCCCTCAGCTGAGCCAAGGTACATCAGGAAGCCGTCAAATGTCATGGCATTCAGCAGCTTGGCTGGAAATACGAGAGAGTGTCAGAACCTTCTCACACAGCGCTGGAATCCAACTTTTAATTTTAGATTCAACTGTTAGATTAGATTCAACAATGAAATGCAGTGTAGTATGATGGATAATCTAATAGTATATTATCCAGTTCCAAAGGACACCAGGTAGGCCTTCATATAATATTAATTTCCTGTGGTCTTATAGAATAACATAAAGACACAGCATATTCCTCATTGTCCATGTACCTGTGTCAGAGGGCTCATACTGCTCAATTAGCTGCTTGGCATGCTGATGGATATTGTCTCCCTCCAGTTGCTCCTCCCTCAGGAAGTCCTCCAAGTCATTCTGGGATAACTTCTGGCCATCGACTGAGTACTCCTGGAAAACCCTCAGTACGTCCTCCCGCTGAGTTAACATCTTGTAGAACAGCACAAACTCATCGTCCTCCAACGTACCCGACTGGGACTTATCCGCCATCTGGATGAAGAGAAGGGAACAGCAGCTCTATTGGCAGATGCATCAAAAGCCAAACGTTCTTACAGTGACCTCAAGCTGAAAAATAGAGACAAAACACTTTATGCTGAATGCTTAAATAATAACTTTCTGCATTAACTCAAAGATTCTCACTGTGAAGAGACGATGAGCGTGGTGCTCGTTCATGTCCACATTCATCATCTTGAGTAAATCGCGCACTTCCTTGAAGTTCATTCTGCCATCGTTGTTCTTGTCTGCCTTCTTGAACCAGTCACCGATCCATCTGGGCACGCCACTTAAGGAAGCAACCAATGTCACGTTCAACAGTGCATGAAACAATAGACTGTTTTTCCAAAAGCTTTGATAGAGATACTTGATGCAGACTGACAAACTGACTGCTCAGGTAGACAGGACAATATACATTACAGTAAGCACTGTGTCATAACATAGCCAAGACAAGCCAAACTTACCCAGACCAACCCATTTTATCTTGATAAGCTAATGTGCTAATGCAATAAAATCTGCTGGGGATATTCATGGTGCCCAGAGGACTGCACACATTTTAAAGGCATTGACGGCATATGACTGAAAACATTGTGTCAAAGATACTGATCAAGTTTCTCTCGCTCCCCCATGTTCTCCAGGTTCTCAATCAGCTTCCTCATGCCTCTGATCCAGGACTGTGCTTCTTCAGCTGACTCTGCCACCAGGTCCAGGTTGCCCCTGCGACCACGGAAGACCAGTGTGAAGCATCGGTCAGCCGGGAACTCATCAGCGATGCTGACCAGCACCTCAGACTGGTGGCCCTCTCGTATTGCCTCCACATCGCTCACTGAAACTGCACACAGCGACAACACAGGATGTAAAACTGACTGAAATGCAACTTGTATCATATACAGAAAAAAGGGATGATCAGTGATTAACCAAAAATCTGATTGAACTACTGTATAATCTCCGGGTGGCAATTATCATGAGATGAGCAGCAATGAAATACCAAAAAAATCAATTGCATTGCTCTTTGGAAAATCATCTTGTATGAAAAAAAAAAAGGAAAAAAAATAAGTAAATCATGCGTTCTTATGTGCTCTTACACGTGGAGTGGGTGTTGCCAGCCTTCTTGGACTTGTACCAGATGGTCATGCAGTCGTCCTGCAGTTTAAAGTAGCGCTGTTTCTTCCAGGTACGAGACTTGATTTTCCTCATTACCGTGCCCACCAGCATGGACTGGAGGTTGTCATCCCCCCGGATGCCTGAAAAGCAAAGGACAGAGTTATCTATAACAAAAAATGCAGTTGTTGCACGATTAGATGGTACTTTCATTCAAAAATATAGTTTTAATTCAAATCTAAACATTTGTAACTCTATTTCCAAGTTTAGACTGCACAATAATTTTAAGGTTTATGTATTGTTACTCCCTCTTAGAGCTGTCACAGTGGGGTTTATTGAATCCTCCTGTACAGTACCTAACACTGTCAGGACCTGAGCTCTGCTCCCAAAAGCTAGCATTTTCTTCAGCTAACACCAGTGGCTGGAGTTACAATCTGGAGTTGCAATATTTAAGTTACAGGCCTTGCCCTATAAAAGCTGTTGCAGTTGGGATGAGGGTGAAGCTGATGCAGTCGATACCCACTGTGACCCCACGGCCCACAAGCATGATAATATACACCAGTTCACAACCCCGTCAATGGTGGCAGGGAGGCACCGGCCGTGCCATGGATCACACCATGTGTGGAAAACAGGGGCTGATTGATATTACAGTCCCTCTACAAAGTACTGCTGCTGCAGATGGCTGGGGTATTGGTAACATAATGTAATGGTCCCCCATGCAGCCCACCAATCTGACGTGGTGGAATTAGCAGAGCATCGGCTGGCATGTGCTTAAAAGTGCCAGATCTGGCAACGCATCACCTGCCGTCTGGCACGTTTAAAACTGAATGAGTCAGAAAGGACTCAGACACACAGATAGTAAACAGATGAAAGAGCAAGCCACTGTCATCCTACTCAGGTCAGCTTACACTCATTGTGAGAGGGACCTCTGTGAGGCATCAAGACTGCAGCATGGTTCTGTACCCTGACGATGTAGACCTCTCTGATGGACAGCAGGTGTCTCTGTGACTGCAGCAGGAGGCTCCTAGCTGTTTCAAGCAGCTGGGCTGAGTGCATACTACTATAGTAGTTGATGTATGTTGCTGCTGTCATGTTGCCGGGCCTTGCTATGACATGTGTTTCAGCAAAGTGTCTCAACACTCTCAGTATGGTGGAGAGTTTATGTGGAGAGATGGAGGATCTCCCATGGGTGACATTGCTCTCCTGTGAGGAGCCCCTGTCAACAGAACACAGGGAGTTCTCCAGTATGTCAGGTATGACTGCAGTGAGGGAGGGATCGTCAGTGTTTGCCTCATGTGCTGAACTGGGTCATGGCGCAGATGGCCAAAGAGAGCTCGGTTGCCAGTCATGGAGAAAACCAGTGTTTGCAGATGCTGCACAATGCTGTGACTGCTTGGCCATGCCAAAGATGGTTGACTTGGGACTAAATTCAGTAGATCGAGGCAGGACAGAGGGAAATCCTTTTTCCATCTTTGTGGACTCCGGTGAAAGACTTGTATCTGGAAACTGCTTTCAGTTTTCTGGGCTCAGAAAATGCTGCCTCCCTGAGGGGCTGGAGCTCTGTCGAGTGATGCCACAGCAAAAGGACATTTGGCTGGTGGCTCCTGGTTGTAAACATCCCCGCCTGAGAGGGCACAAGCACTTGCAAGTTGTTCTGTCCGCATCGCCGTACCTCTCAAATCGACCGCCTTCCTGGAAAAGTCCTTTGGCAGCCAGCACTTGGCTGGCAGACTGATGCAGAGAAGGACAGTGGCGTTGTGGCAGAGCTCCTGGCTGTGGTGAGGATGGGGAAAGCCACTGATGCATAGACCTTTCCTCATAATCAGACACCAGGTCTCCCAATGGGGACATGAGAGAACCGGAAGGAGAACCCTGGATGGAGGAAGCTGAGCCGTCTAACCGGGTCCCCTTCAGGGGAAGCTGGGAAGCTGAAGATTAGCTTGTCTGTCTCATCCAGAGGGATGCTTTCATGACAGCTTTTGGTGCAGGAATAAACCAAATAGTGGCAGCTCTTACAGGGTGAAGCTTATATGAAATAGAACATGAAAAGTCCATTTCATATAAAATTTCATTAACATAATGGCAGTGTTACAGTGTAAGGTAAAAATTATTTGTCATTTGGTTTAATGTTCAGGTTGGCAGGAATTATGCCATTTCACACCTCAAAATGTATTTCTTGTCATTTCATTTTGTCACCACTTTGTCAATGATTATATAAAGGACATTACTCGATGGGCTTGGGACTACAGATGATTGCATTCTGTTGTTTATGTTTTACACAGCGTGGGTGTATGTATTAACACACATAAAAACAGACTTACGGAGGCCACTCTCTGTGGATGCCATTTGTTGTCTCACACTTTTGCCATCTAAAGAGGAGAACAAACAGGGGATGCCACACTCGAAGAACAGTTACTGTGCTTTGACTTTTTAGTTATTCATGTAAGTTTGCAGTTCCAAGACATTTAGACATGAAGGTGATTTCATCAGTAAACCCCCAGCAAGAGCCTCAGACCCGGTCACTAACACAGAGAAATATATTCCAATTATGACTTTTCTTATTTAGACAAAGGGGCAGATTCATACATTCTTCAATAAAGCTTCATACAGCAAACAGAACCTTTTGCGGCACTGTGACGACACCTTACACAGAGGTTCATTATAGCAAATGCTGATATGATGCTCCGATGCTCAGACAGTTCTTTGTAGATCGACATATAATCTTTATCTTCATGCTGTTCTAAAGAGCTGTTTAGCAATGAGGGAAATACCCCAGCAGTAATACAGGAATTCAGTTTGGGGCACAGAATCACCCCTTAACAAAAGATCTCTGCAAGATCTTTTGCTCTGGGTATAGTTGCATTAGATGCCTGCTCCACATCGCACTGGCAGCCTCATTATTCATCCTTCATCCCTGTGCTGTGTACGGTGTCACCAGGCAGCTCGCTAAGCTGATCTGGACACTCTTTTGTTGTTCTGTCATGTCCTCACTACATTCTGTACTGTCCTGCACTTTTTTTTCCGTCCCTATGTCAAACTCACTAAGCCAACTAATCTCCCCAAATCCCTGTCGTGGTCTCTGCATTCCTTTCCCTGCTGAAAAGTTATGATTGGCTAAACCTCTATTGGGTGACTAAGTCAGTATAATGAAACACAGCAAATGCATTATACAGACAGAGATATATCATTTTAAATTGAATAAACAGCAGATAAGGTGGACAAAAACCACAATGTAAAATCAGTAAGTCAAGGGAGTGGCTGAATTGAAATATTGGCTCAGTTCTGCAGGGACAACAGTTCAGCATCCACATAGTTCAAACACTTTGTTTGGGAAATTTAGCACTCAGGCAAAAGTTTCATGTTAGCCTCGACAGCATTTCATGTTAAAAGCAAAATTGCAAAACTGACATTTGATAGCCTTTATAAGTAAAATAAGCCAAAGGAAGAAAAACATGTATTTGTCAGATCACAAGGATTTCAAAGAGGAGTCTGACCTGTTGCAGGATCATCCTTGACTCCCGGTCGACGCTGCTGGCTGCTGCAGAGCTGGAACGGATCATATAGCCCAGGAGCTGCTGCTGTGACTCTGCATGCCACGCTGCAGTGATGAAAGCCAGCAACAACTTAAGCCACAGTCACCTCATTGTGACGCTCATCTGCCCCTCCTCTCCGTCTGGATCCTCTCTGTCCTGTTGCTCGATCACCTGTTTGACCCTGTTTAGCATTGAAACAGTTCAGATCTATCTTCATTAGGCTCTTTGGATGAGGAGATGCAGACAGTGCACAGACATTAAAGCATGCCGGATCTCATCGACACGACACGTCCACACAACCTGAGCTGTTTATTCGATGCATGGCTTCCATCAGTCCAGGCTTCAGTGAGAGAAAAACAGGCCTGGTTCCTGCATTAGATGAAGCATCAGCTTTATTTGCATGATGATCTGCTGGGTTATGGACTCAGATGCACAAGTAGGACTTTGTGTGGATTAAGGTAAATGAGAATTAGGATATAATATGGGGCAGGAGGATTATATGGAAAGCAGGACAGTAAATATTTGTGTATATACCACTGTGTATGTGGAACATTGCCCACTGCCTGAATGTCTTTATTTGAGCGTGTTGACTCAATAAACAACTTTTGCAGAATTGCAAATGTTAAAACTTCCACTATTTCAGTCACATCAAAGTTCATGTCATATTTTTAGATAGTCGACAAATTCATATATAGTATTTACTTAATGAGTCTTTGCTTTGTGGTTTCATTTTAGTTTTTTGCAGCTCAGTGGAACTAAATTACTCAATAAGTAACTTATTACAGTGATACATAGTGAAACAGGCTCGCAGCACCCATTCTAGCCAATACATTGGCCACATTAAACTGGTGCTGTTCACAACAGAGTCTGGCAGCCTCTCTGTTGTCATACAAGACTCTCATTGGCAGAGGATTGCAATCAGCCTGTTTCCCCCAGACCTGGCTCTGGACCACCTCGATCCCATCATGCCAGGTGGAGGACCAGCAGAGCTCCACCACAGAGAGCCAGTGTGTTTTCTGCCCTGTCTAATGTTACTAAGCCCCGCTCATCAAACTTTGATCAGGCCAGTTTAGCTGCAGGCCATGTGGACGGCACAGCAGGGACAGATTCACCATCAAATTAACAAACTGCTCCCAGCTTCCCTCAGGAGTCATTACTGACATCACTTACGCACCTGAGAGCTCACACACATAAGTTTGTAAGTTTTGAATATTAATATTCTCTCTGTGGTTTCATCTCTGTTCCCTGCTCAGGTTCAGCGGCATTAATAATCCACAGCTTCGGCTCAACTTCCCTGCTCAGATTACACAGGCTGAGCCAAGACTAAAATGGAGGGGCTCCCTCACAATGACCTCCTCTTAAAAGAAAGGAAAAAAAAACAAAAAACTACAGTACCCAGCAACAACCTCGACAACAGACGAGCTGAAGCCATTTACACCAGACATCACAATGGTTAGTTTGTTGAATAGCTGATGTACCAGTCCAAAACAAAGTAAAGGAAAAACCTCAAAAAACAGAAGGAATGCTTCGCCAAAACAAATTAGGGAATTTGTCTTGGAAAAATTACGTTTATCCCCCAGAGGAGTTCCAGGGACTGTGAGAATCTATGAAAAGGAGCACTGAAGCTGAATCATCATGGTCAATGGTTTCCTCCCCACAAGAGTTTCATGTATCAGCTGGAAAAATTGAAGTCTACACATTTTACAGTGAGACCCATCTTGTACTGTACTCTAACCATGATGCATACTTGTCTTTTTGGACAATGTATTTATTATTTTACTGTGACATATTGCATAATAACACCAACAGCTTTGACTTTTATTGCACACAAGACAATGAGAATTCAAATTGGTGAGCTTTGGCTCTCGTCTTGAAGGGCTAGAGAGGGGCCAACATTCAACAAGGAGCCACCAGGTTGGAATCAAACCCGGGCTGCTGTGGTGGGGTTGCAGCCTTGGTATGCTCCACCAGGTGAGCTGCCCGGGCGCATCAGCTTTATCGTCTATTTCTTTTATTAGCCAATATATCTAGTTTATTAGCTGATATATCCAGTAACTGCCAGCATTCCTGGAGCAGAATGAAGATGCTGAAGCTGTTATCAGTTGTGCAACATTTTATTGTAGATCTTGAAATGTGTTGCAGGACACATGGCGAGGCAGCAAATGTGAATGTCTTTGAAACCGTGGATCCATGGAAACGGAATTTCAGAGGCTCAAGCTATTTGCTTGCACATCACAAAAATAATCAGGCCGTGGCCTTTCCTTTGAAAGTCTTTCATAAAAACAGGGCCACCTCTGCGTGTCCATGACTGAAGGCTCGTCCGTTTGGCAGTTCGTTGCTGGTGTTCCTCAGGGTCGGTGAGGAGCGGGGGGAAGTCACTGTGGGGGTAAAGGGATGCCCCGGGGATCAGTGACCTGACCCTCCTGGAGGTTCTTCACCAGCTGGGCCAGCCAGCGCTTGGTGGTGGTGTCATCTTTCAGGACCTGGGCAAAGGTGGTGTCTTTGAGCTGGTCGGGGAGGCACTGCCGCAGAGCTTCTCTGGCTCTACACAGCAAGAACCAAACACAGGTCAGGCACGGACACAGGGGCACATCAGACTCACTCCCACCACACGTCGGCACAAATACATGCTTTTACACCACCATCATCATCATCATCGCATCATTACGAGCAGCTGATACGACTACATTTACTGTGAAATCATTGTGTTGTTTGCTTCGCCATTCTTTTAAAATCTCTGTGTATTATTATACCATTGGGCCAATACTGTAAATCAGTGAAAATGTCAGACTTTTATATGAATGAATGAATGAATGGACCGTATTTGTCAGGTATAGGATTCTGGATTAACCAAAAAAGCAGATGATCCTTTCTAGTTAACTTATTGATGAACAGGCCTCTGCTGGTTTTTCAAAAACATTATTACATCACAGTGTAGAGTGTTCTTTGGATACAGTGAGGATTTTAACCATGTTGGCCTCCCCCAGTCATCTTTGCCTTTCTTAATGGAGACTTCAGTTGTCTGTGAAGGTCGAACTACCATTTCCCTCTGACAGGAACAGTTCTGGGGCCGGCTGGGATGAGAATCAGCACCTCCAAGTCTGAGGCCATGGTCCTCAGCTGGGAAAGGGTGGATTGCCCGCTACTGGTTGGGGAGGTGGTCCTCTCCCGAGTGGAGTTTAAGTATCTCGGGGTTTTGTTCACAAGGAAGGGTAGGAAGGAATGGGAGGTCGATAGGCAGATTGTGGCGGTGGCTGCAGTGATGCGGGCGCTCAGTCCATTATGGTGAAGAGGGAGCTAAGCCGGAAGGCGAAGCTCTCAATTCACTGTTCAATCTAGGTTCACACCCTCACCGGTGGTCAAGGACATGATTGTGATGACAGGCGGCTGAAATGAGTTTCCTGTGCAGGGTGATGAGCTCGGAGCTTGGAGTAGAGCCGCTGCTCCTCCGCATCGGGAGGAACCAGTTGAGGTGGTTCGTGCATCTAGTTAGGATGCTTCCTGGACATCTCCCCAGGGAGGTGTTCAAGGTATGTCCATCAGGGAGGAGACCTCAGGGCCGACAAAGTTTGATTATGCTATTATATTCTGGTAATATATATTTTACGATACTCTTTTTTCACTTTCTCTTTATCGTGACTTGATAAATCTTTTTGATAAGTACTAAATTAAGTTTGAGCAGTCAGAGAGATTTTGTTGCAGTATGTCAGACAACATACCACATTTCCTTTTCATTAAGTTGCAACAGTTCCAAAAACAGAAAAAAAAATGTTTTCAGTGAGAAAAGTACCTGGAGTTGTCAGACAGACGTAAGTAACAACGCACGACATGCTTCAGGAGGCGGGCTGACGGCTCTTTGGAGAGCTGCAGGACCATCTTTCCCTGAAAGAGAGAAAGTAGCTTTCAGGCCAAAAAGAAAAACTGCGTTACATCTTAATAATTATTAATAATAATAATAATAAGCAACTTACAAGAATCATAGCGACATGGGAGAAGCGCTCATAAGTTTGACAGATGTATGCGAGCCCTGTGTCATCCAGGAGAATCTTCTGTAGTATGAACGTTGCAACCTAAACAACAATTAGACCACATGTTGAGCATGACTGATGTGGCGTTTTATCAGTTTATATACTAATGATATGCAGAGGTAGCATGCAGTATGCAGTGTGTGTTCATGTGATACAGCCAGGGTTTTTCCAATGGACACGAACCCTGAATGCCTGCACTCACACCACTGGATGTACTGGAAAGAATAAAGTCATGTCAGAGTACCGTTTTGGAGAGCTCGCTGCCAGACTCCATGATGCGAAGGCACAAGGGAATGATCTCTGTGGTCAACAGGAAGTTGATTACTTCCTGTTCATCGGTTTTCACCAAAGCACCTAGACAGGGTTGACACAAGGAACGTTTTCAAGACATGTACAGCACATATGCATCAATTTAATTTCTACAAATTGAGCATAAAATGTGATTTTCTAATTGTTACTTGACTGCGAGGCTTGAGCCACCAGCAGAATTTGTCTGCTCGGTGTCTGTCACAGGTGCTTATGCAGTTGTCAGAGCTGAACAGAGTAGGTGCAACATTCGTGACGCACTCATTTCAGGATGTAGTGTCAATCAGCACAAATGGGAAAAGATGATTTCTTACCTATGACTCCTAAGCTGGTGAGGCGGAGGTACTCGAACGGCCGCGTTTTGCTCACTGTATGTAAGAACGGGTAGAGGAAGAGTGGGATATGTGCAGCCAGGAAAGCTGACCTGTGAAGGACAGAACTCAGGTTCATGTTTTCTGACCCTCTTTTTGACAAGTTCTGCCCTGGGACATGATGCTTAAACCACGATCATTATTCAGCATTTACTGTATTTATTCGGGATGTGTGCAATTAGACGAATGCATGATTAAACATATTATTTATCCTTTATTGATGTACACATTTCACAGCATCTAAAATGCGGTTTGGTTATTGAAGATCATGATTAATGGTTTGAATGGCTCTTATGGACAGTTACCTCGTCTCTGGATGGGAGGCCACACACTGAAGGAGTGCCAGGGCATTACATACTCTATTGGACTGGTGTGCTGTCAGGGTGGGGGGGTTGATCGATGGGTAGATGTTGACGATTTCCTAGCAATGACAGGGATGAAAACAGAGGTAAAGCATGAATTGCCAGGTTCATTGTTTGTAACAAAAAAATTTAAAAAAGGCCAGGTACCCTGACTCACCTGCAGCAGGGCCGCTATGGTGCCACAGGAGTGCCACAGCATGGGAGCCAGGTCTGGTACAGACTCCCTCTTTTTGCTGAGCTCCAGGAGGGCATTCTCCCGGGTCTCTGGACTAGACAGCTCATTGATCCACTGGTAGATCTTTTCTCTGTCTACTTGTGCCAGTGCTGTGGTTACGGCCTGAAAGTAATAAAGAAAATGTAGCACCTGTGCTGCCTGTGACAATGCACCATTTAAAATCTGTAAGCATCGTGCAGCCTGGTTTGCATCAGCAAATGTTGTAGTTTGCACGAGGGAAACAGCTAAAAATGTGATTACTGTAAATAAATATGGGATGCTAAGTGAACGGGATGCATGCCGAATTAAAGAGTGGCCCAGAAAGGTATTTCTGTGCAGCTCACTTTAAAGACTGACCTTGCGTACGATTGCAACAGAGCGAGGCTTCATCAAATTGACAGATTATCAGATTGAAATCGGATCATATGCCAAAGGAAGAGGCTTTTTGAATGGCGGCTATAGACACATTGAAGAAAGTCAGCTTAATATCACGAATACTGTGACCTTATAGTCTGTCTCAGCTATCTGGCAAGCAGAGAGACATTGAATTTCGGGTTTGGCAACTTTTATTTCTTTAAACTAGCATAAGATAGCCAGGCTAGCTTGTAGACATGTACTGTAGGTTAGTTCAAGTTAGCTAGCTAATTTTGAAAGTTACTAATTGTTAGTCGTATCTACTCACAGCTCCGGTAGCCAACATTCTGTGCAGCGCTTGGATTTAATCCTGTGTGGTCTTTTAAAAACCTGTCTCACAAATTCTCAGTCTTTTAAAGAGCTGAGACAGAATAATTCTGCTGAAACACAGATGTTAGGCTACATTGGCTTCAGTGGCTGCTAGCTACAACAAGTAGAGCACTTCCGGTGCCTTCAAATTAAAGGCACAATTGACGCTGACTGTACACTTCACAAGAAATGCTGCAAATTTGTTTTGAACAAACGCAAATGTAAACAATCTTCAAGAGTGCTTGTTCCCACTTAGACAGTCCCATCAGCAACTGCCTGTTGAGTTGATCTAGTGAAATATTATATCGAAATTTTTGAAATGAGTTGAATATTTGGTTAATTTTCCAATTGTAGCACCCCACACAGTCAGGTGATTTTCTCTCCCAAACTGTAAATACATGACTTTATATTCTTATAAATGTCAAGGTAGCAATGCAGTTGTGCGGTGTAGTCACACTTAGTGGTAGATGCCTTCACAAAGTTTCTAAATTCAACCACTACACTGTAATTCAGGCAAATATAACTTACAGAGTGCACTTCTCATTCAGCTTTTACATGCATAGTGCACACTGTGTGCATCCAACAGAAAATAATTCCCATACAGTTTGTGAGGGCAAAAGTTTATTACAGCGAATTAAAGGCATGCACAGAAAAAACTGCTGGTATTGAAATGACAGTTTCCAGTTTCCTGATGCATGCTTGAATGTGTAACGCAATGCATTATTTTCATCACTGATTTCTTCGTATAAATGCTGTCAATGCAACACAGACACAATATCTTATGTTGTTCATACTGGAGAGATGTTCCTGTTACTTTGCTTTTACATTAAACACAGGAACAATGTTTGTTGAGAAACTGTATAAAAGAACAAAGTTAAAATCAAAGTCAAAGATCTGGTGTGTGGAGGCGCGACATCTGATGATTCCTGATTGGGTTCCTTTGGAGATGAAAGAAAAATGGTGGTAGAAAATGTTATTGTTAAATCATCAACTACAACAATAATACTAACATGATGATGATGAATTTTATTAGCACTACAGTAAGTTTAAAAAAAAAAATTGAATCAGATTTCTGAAGTCCTATTTGTTCCAGCCAGGGCCCCTCACTTAAAATGAAGGCTGGCCAGTGAAAGCTGCTGTTTCTTCTCTGAACTGCATGTTTTTAAATTCAACACAGCCATCTTTCAATTAATTAGCTATTACTCTGCCTTTGTCTGGATTATTATTCCAGATTAACGGCCCCTTGCTGCCCTCTTGTGGATCTCTCAGGGTGCTGTTCTGTATGCTTGCATTATGAAAGCTGTGTTTTGAGCATTGATTAACATGCATATAATTTATGTTTGCTATGCCACAGTTTAAGGTTGTTCTCCTCACCCTGAATCCAGGAGCAGAGAGCTCATCCATCCTGGATCTCTAAGTTGCCAACGGTCCGGATGTCTCTAGCTATGGAACCAAGATGGTGTCCTGCACACAGAATCACAGCTTCACTTGTCATTTCACAACTTTTGTGAAAAGCCTGTCTCCAGTTAATCAATTAAAATGAATCATATCATAACATAACATAATTCCATCCATCATCTATACCGCCTATCCCTTTCGGGGTTGCGGGGGGCTGGAGCCTATCCCAGCTACAATGGGCGAGAGGCGGGGTACACCCTGAACCGGTCGACTGCAGGGCCACATGCAAAGACAGACAAACATTCACACTCACACTCACACCTACGGACAATTTAGAGTCATCAATTAACCTAATGAGCATGTTTTTGGTCTGTGGGAGGAAGCCGGAGTACCCGGAGAGAACCCACGCATGCACGGGAAGAACATGCAAACTTCACACAGAAAGGCCCCGCCTGACCCGGGGATCGAACCGGCAACCTTCTTGCTGTGAGGCACCCGCACTACCTGCTGCGCCACCGTGCAGCCCCATAACATAATTCAGACTGAGAAATGACAAAAACTCCATGGTAACCAAGGTCAGACTTATTCGGATTTCCTTCATGAAGCAAAACTTAAAATATCTGCTTTCCCTGTAAAGTGTGTAAACGTAAATATCCTGTATGTGATAAGTCACTGTGAACAAACAACATCTGGTTTTATGACTGTAATGTTATTTTAATGTATCGGAGAGGAAGAAGGGGTCACCTGAAGAAAGGGTTCTTGAGGTCCAGGATGTTTCCTGATCTGAAGCCTGATTGGTCGACTGTGGCTGTGATGTGGATGTCATAGCTCTGCCTGGAAAGTGAAAAAGGTAAATATTCCCGATCAGTTGTTATACTCTGTACACGCTGTTTTAATGATATAGAACTCATCTCACTCCACAATTACAGAGGAAACTTTTAGAAGAGCAGGCTGATGGACGCACGGGCGTACCTGCTGTTAGCCGCCAGCAGGACAGTCCCAGACAGGGTTTGTCCCAGCTTGGCGAAGAGTGGCGTCTGAAGCAAACATCTGACCTGATACCAGCGGGTCAGAGGCTCAGAGGGCGCTGTGGAGAGCCACACTGCTGACCTGCACAAACAGACATTTAAAGATATTATATCATTCTCACACTGACTTCATGTGAATATTGTATGTTGAGGGGGTCCTGCTGTATGCTAAAAGCCATGAATCGATCAAGGGAATACAATACTTCAAACGAGATGACAGTCAGAGTTGTGTATTTCTTACTTGGATCCCAAATAGGCCACATCGAACCAGAAGGCGAGTCCATGGACCAGACCAGACTGCAGCAGAGTAAACACAAAGGGAATCTCCATTCTGGAAGAAACATGAAGTTTTATTCCTGGAAAGCGTTTTTCATGAATAGTGCAGGTCAATAAACAGGTAGGCAGTCACACTCTTAACCATCACTGTTTATCATCTATAAGCAGTACATGAACATCAGCCATGATTACTGTGTGTATCTAACCTGTGGAAATCTTCTTCTTTGACCTCCTTGAAGTTGATGCAGTGCTTGACAGACCTGGCCATCAGGATCTGCACATCGAATGTGTCCTGAAAGAGATATTAAATGAAGAATTTGTTCACAGAAACATGAGAGTGTGCCAGATAACGCGGCAGTCCTGTAGGTTCACATTGTGGCCACCAGAGTTCAGCTTAGTTTCTGAGAACGAATGCGTCTTGCATGAGAAAAGTATTACAAAAATACTACAAAATAACATGGACTGCCACAATAATCACAAAGAAAAGTCTGAGCTCTCCATTACGATATAAAATCATTTTGTCTGATCAATGCCATGCAACTCTCACAACATCCTGTGTCGTGGTCACTGAATGGACTTTCACTCCACGTACCACTATGGGCTGCTTGAAAAACTCATCCACTGCTGCACTGTGAAGAGCACTCAGGTTAACGCCATAGAAGCTTCTCTGCTGCCTGAGGAAAGCAAAGCAAAGGGTGAGCGCTGAAGTGTTTTAAACAGTCAGCTGATCGACGATCAGCCAGTTCATGCTTTATTTCACACATTTAAAGTTTTCATCGCAAGACGTGGCCGCTGACCCTCTGCACACAGGACGCTGTGCACACTGGTGGTGTCTTAAATTGCATCTTGCAGCATTGTTTCATATCTTTTTATTACGTCTTAGCTTCTTTGGTGTCATAGTTTCTACCTGAAACGAAACAACTGCTCACACTTTGGAGCTACGGAACAAGCACTGAGTTAAATCTCTCATGATGGTTCATACCAGACAGGCAGAACCATGAAGGGCATGTAGGCGTAAAGCTTCAGAACCTCAATGCTGAAGCTGTTATTAGTATAAACAAATAACGTAATAAGGTCCCACAGCGTCACTGTACTTCTGTTGAACAACATCAGTTTACCTTCATTCCTCAAGGCTGACTGAGCCTGACCTCCACATCGTGGTGGAGCACTGAAGGGTGCAGACTATGGCATGGGCGCACACACACACACACAAATGCACACACATATTTTACTGACATGTTGGATCTATATTAAAAATACTTCTTCTTTCCTAAACTACGTTTGACCAATTTTTGTTCTGGGTCACAACCTTCAAATTTAATGTCCTGTAATGGGCCAGATCGGACATCTAAGAATGAAATTCTGGGAAAACATTGAATCTTAAATACATTTACTTCAAGTAGAAAATATCAGCTTCGACCTTAACTTATCGGCCTACAACAGATCATATCAGTCAAACCCTTTCTTGGCTTGTATGAGTCAGGACTGGACTGAACCCGAGCATTTTACACCCAACAGGAATCATGCCTGACTGAGGTCAAGCACTGGGAATGTGTGTGTCTGTGTGAGAGGAACAGAGAGGGAAAGAAAGGAAGAAAGGGGGCCAGTGTGTTTGCGTCCTCATGCATGGATTTATGGTGGTGCATACGTGTGTATGTGTGTGTGTGTGTGTGTGTGTGTGTGTGTGTGTGTGTGTGTGTGTGTGTGTGTGTGTGTGTGTGTGTGTGTGTGTGCGCGAGAGAGAGAGACCAGAAACTAGCTCGTGCGTAGTGCTCGAAGTAGAGCTGCTCGTCACTGAAGGGAGCCAGATGAATATCAGCAGAGGAGGGGAACATCAGGCCTGGAGAGAGAGATTGAGAATGATAGACACAGAGTTAGAGAGTTAAATCAGCAGTGAGAGACAAACATTCAACATGAGAGATGCCTTTTGTTACTACATTAGTGCTTAACCGCTGCCATTATCGCCCCCTGCTCCTGCACCTTCATACACTCACGCACTTTTCATGCAAACTGTCGCTCTGACACGTTATCGCCCTGTGGATCAGCGTGGATTGGTGTGAGACTGGGCAGCTAACCAATTCCCTAATCAGTCTTCAGTGCTATCAATTCAAATTTTCGAGATGTCTCATGATTTAAGTATTTATTCTCTTATTAAAACACAGTCAGCAGTTTCTGGGGGTTTCTCCACCTCTGCATCCCGACCACGTCTTCTCCTACCGTTGGGTTTGAGCCATTTTCTGGCATGCAAGAAGCTCTCCATGAGTCGGTCGTTGAGCAGCATGTATCCCATTGGCTCAGAGACAATGACATCCACCATGTCGGGGCAGCTCACTTCCTCCACCTCCCCCTCTAGGACTCTGATGCGCTCAGACAGACTGTTACTCTGGACCAGGATCTGCACGAGACGGAAAACGTGCACACAACAGGACGACTAAAGAATCTCTCTTTCCGACAGCTCGTACCGCATAGATGAAGAGGAGAGATACATCTATCGACCGTACAACCGCACTGATATGCAGCGCTGTACAGCATCTGGAAAAAGAAGTTATTTTGGAAGACAAACAACAGTTTCAGGTTTCCAGCTGCTATTATTTGTGCCAGACACACATGGTATGAGTTCATCCTAAATAGTGCCACTAAAATCCAAGTGAATTCAGTTCTTTTAATGCAACACACGTAATCAGCTGTGATTACACGAGGCCTGAATACTGGATTTCCTCATTTACCATCTCTCCTTGCAGATGGTGCATGCACTGGTTCTGTTTGCCCAGGTTTTGATTCATCTGTCTCTGAGATTTCTGCTTCCTCGCTGATACAAAGGAGGTAAATGGAATTTAGGTTGTGGTGTCCGCATTGAAAAATTAATTGGCTTTCCAGAAACAATGTTGTGGTTGCTTTGGATAATCCACAGGATACGCTGTCCGCTGTTTTTATGTGGTGTGTTTCTTCAGAAAGGATTTCCAATAAAAACTGTGGACAGTGTGTTTTGTCGATTCTCCAGAATAATAGGGACGCTGTTGGAAGGAGGCATCTCAAAGCCTGGAAAAATATAACAGATGTATCCAGATTCACTGAGATTATTCCATCTTTTTGGACTTGTTGTGTGTTGAGCATTTTAGAGCAGGTAGGTCAGGTAAAGCTGACACAATGCAGATGTTTACTATTTATTAAAAGCAGATATAATCCTCATATATCAGTCTAAACCCAGTGCAGCATCTCTCTGCAGCCCCTATCCCGCTGAACTCTGGGCCAGATGTTGCCGCAACCCATTAACTCCCCAGAATGCCACGCTCTGCATGTGATGTATGTACTCTATGTGTGTGTGTGCTATCTAGTGCATTGCTGCGGTTTCTCTTTAGGCTCTATCAAGGCCAACACACACACATAACATTACTCTCGAAACCCTGCATGTTAGCTCACAGTCGGGAGATTGCTTGTAGGCTATAGACTCAAACAATGCTTTAATTATCGCAGAGAATACTTTTACAATATTTTTACATCATGTTCATCCCTCATGTTATTTTAAAGCTGACCTGTGTATACTTGGCCATGGGGCTGGACTCAACAGCGTACACTCTGGTGGCTCCTGCCTGGACTGCAAAGAAAGACAGAATACCAGAACCACAGCACACATCCAGAACCACCTACAGAGACAGGAAGACAAGAGGAGAACTGGAACTGAAACTTTTGAAAGATATAGATGAATATCCACTCCTGGATTTTGGACCTATTTATCTGTCTCAGTAAGCTCCACACATACATTTGCATGACATATAAAAGGCCATCACTTTATCATTTCATCCTATGGGACATTAGCATGAAATTCTGTCATTCTTAGCATATGAATTCTTGAGTTATGGTCCAAAATGTGCTTGTTTGGTCACTGTGACCTTTGACTACCAAAATTAGGTATCTGCCATTCTCTCATTGACTCTCACTGGCTGATGTCTGTTCAGTAACAGTCCCTAAAGTAATATAGTAACATGGCAACATTGTCACATTTGAAACATATAAATGGGTCAGAGTCACTGTTTCATGCGTGCGTTGAGGAGCTCGTGAGCACAGGCTGTCACCTTGTCCCTGAAGTCAGACTCGTTGATTAAAATGGCTCTCTGGTAGGTGGTGATCCTCAGGTAGTCCTGAAGCAGGCTCTGCTGCTGGGACAGGCAGCTGTGGAACTACACGTATGCAGCAATCAACAATTTGTAGTTTAAGTACTTGTTCAAACTTATTTATTCATCCCCAAGCGCCTGTAAGACAGAATTATTGAGTGGCTCACCTGGTAGCCCTGCATCGGGGCATTTTGAGCCCCTGTTTCGAACACAGCGGGATGCCTCCCAGAAGGTGTCTGGCCTCTCTCCACATCCTTGTTTTCTCTCTCATCGCCTTCGGTGCAACCTTTGCTTGTCTCCTCATCGTCCCCTCTCTTCAATAACTGCTGGAAGTTCTTCATATCTGGAGAGCCAAAGAGGACAAGATGCTTTCTGAGTTTCACATGTTTGACCTCCCGACACACTAACCAAACCCCAGGATGAAGTTAAGCATATGCTGCACAAACCAGCTGGAGTTTTGAACTGCAGCACAAGACTCCGCTTGCCGACGGTGACCAGAAAGGACTGTCCTCCGACCCGGCAGCAGTCCATCTCCTTGGAAACAGTAAACTGGAAGACTGATGCTCTGTTGGCTGAAGACTTGGTGTTAAAGTAGAGGCTGATGGTAAGGTTCCCACACATGCAACAATGCATCAGCAAAAGGCAGAGAAGATGGCTGATAAACAGAGCTATGATTTCTAATTTCTTCCCACTGTGGATTCACAAAAATAAGAAGGAGTTATTCTCTTGACTAAAGTATAATCACCAGCAGGAACAATAATAATAATCTAATGGTCTGACATACAATGATATAACACACACTTTTCCCATTATGACAGCCTCTGTCTCTGGCATCGTCTAAATGACCAAACATGACAAGAGTGTGTGCAGCGTGTGTGTGTGTGTGTGTGTGTGTGTGTGTGTGTGTGTGTGTGTGTGTGAGCGTGCTCACCGTCCTGCACAATGAGCTGCTGAGCCTCCTGTGCTGTGGTGAGGAGCAGAGTGAGCTCCTGCTCGGCTCTGTGTCTGCACACACTGACCCGCTGCTCTCTGCTTACCTCCTCCTGGACCTGCACCTCCTTCAGAACGCAACACATTCAATGAATGCAGCACATTACATACTGTAAAACTACCAGGGACGCACTGATGCTGCTGGATTGCATTTTAAGTTGAGCTTGAATGACCCTGCATTTTTGTAGTGAGGCTGCAATTTTAATGCAATGCTTATCTGACCTCAAACTAGATTGTTATTAATTAACTCCACCATCAAACACTAAAATGTCTTGAGCACAAACAAGAATAGCATTTGCAAGGTAAAGTGTCTAAGATGCATGACTGTTACCAAGAGCATACAGATGTGACAGTCTTTTGATCAAGTTAGCACCTTTTGTGCCAGCGTTTCAAGGAAATGTACATAATAACAAGTCAAATCTCAAACCAGGTTGATTTACTTAAAATGCCACAACACAGTGAAAAAGAGTAGTGGAGAAAAGCACGCCCTCTGCAGCCTGTCTGCTTACCTCATGCGTCTCCATGGGCTCCTCCTCAGCCTTCTCCCGCACAGTGAAGACCCTGACAGAGAAAGCCAGTGATTCCTCACTCCTCTCCTCCATTCTGCAATGTCAGGAGAAGCAGTTCTTTGGGAAGAAAGAAGAGGGGAGAGCAGAGGGGAGGGGATGGAGAGGAGGGGATGGAGGAAAAGGGGAGGAGAGATGGAGGAAGGATTACAAGGGAAATGAGGGAGAAAAGGAGGAAACAGAGGATCATTGGAAGAAACTAAGGAATCTGCTGCATGTCTACTGGTAACGACACTGATGTGCTCACACTTTTAGCATTTTACATTTACACAGCGACTTAAATAGATGATTTTGTCCTGTTTCTTTGTGTTGTATCCAATATATGCATGGTCAGAAAGACTCCAACGTATTACTACTACTTGCTACTTACTTGCAGGAATACTGGTGGGACACCAGCAGCATCAATTTTACAAATGCATGACTTTATAACTTATTCTAAGTAATCATACCACACAATCTCACCACTTTCTGATCAGGCCCCCTTTACCAACATTTTTAAATGAGAACTAATAGTTTTATTAATGGTTTGTTAATACATTTACTGAGAACTTTACATCATTTAGAAGCAAGGCCTGCCACTGGTCAAGAACTGTTTTGGGTTGCCAGGTTGTTTAAAAAATCCATTTGGCTGATTGTAGCATGTAACTTCTGCACAGTATAAGCCTTTGAGATAGTAATTAATAATATAGCATGATAGTACGCTATCCTACATAATAAACTCCCATATTCTATCATTATTAGTCATATTTCTGTTTGTTTGTGGTAAGTTTTGGACCCAATAGTGGACACACAGGCGGCAGGAAGGGAAAATTAGGAATTTATTCGACACAAAAAAATAAAGAATGATCACTCCAGGTACACAGGAGACTCGTAAAAGGGAAGTCCAGTGAGCAGCTGATGGCGCACAGGTGGTGCGAGTACTTGCGTAGAGGGGCGCGTGGCGGTGGTTGAAGGTTTTGAAGCTGGAGGCAGGTGGAGACGAGAGGCTGGCGATGGAGAGCGAAAGCGAGAGAGACACTAAAAAAAGACTTAAAAGTCTCAAACACTCGCGAGCGGCCAACAAGGTCCCTGCAGCCAACAAGGTCCCTGCAGCCCACTGTCTTCGTCCTGTCCAAGATCTTGATTAGTGCCAGCTGTGTTGGAGCCATCTCCCGAACCACCTGGTGAGCCACGCCCAGTCTGTGCCAAATAAGGACACACCGGAAGCCAAGCCCCACACACCTCTCAGAACCCAGGAAAGCACGGGAGCATGCATACATAGAAAAGATGAAGGTCAGCCAAAGGGATTTCTCACAACTTGGCAACCCAAAGTTTGTTCTTGCATTCTACAGTGTTGCAAGCCCTTGTGAAACAGTAAAAATACTTTTTGTTGTTGTTGTACTCAGCACCGAGATATAAAAGATTTAAGATGACATCACTCCCTCTGCTGGATGTATGGCATCACTGCAAGACCACAAATGAAACTCAAACCATTAATTTTCACAGGAAACAACGAGGAAAGAAAAGGAAAGTGCTGGAAGGATAAAACAACAGCAAGTACAAGTTCGCTACTATTTATCAAGCACAACTCAGAGTAACTTTGCCTTCATCATCAGGGGAAGATGACAAATGTGTTCATGCATGAGGTCCATGTTGAGTCTACTGTGCATATATTTTGGGGCTTATGACAATCATAAAGTGATACAGCACTGTGGCCTTTGTCCGTCTTAGCTCTCACTCTCTCATGTACACCAAGCTGTGTAGCTGGATACTGTAACACATTCTATTAATGTACATGAACTGTAGAATGTCCTTGCTTTATGTAGAGGTTCATCCAAGGTTGCTTTTTAGATGGGGCATTGATGCCACATGGAGGAGAAGGAGAGTTAAAGCGCTTTTTAATGCTGCTGTCTTTACCACGTCTCCTTGTGAGAGACAGTTTATAATTACAATCACAATAAGAAATGTAATTCTCCGCAGTTCTGCAGTGGTTGAAGTCAAAGGGAGAATGTTTCGCCACGACTCCAAGAGGCTTCATCAGTTCTGCTGACTGGTGGGGAATGCCAGACATTTCAACATCTGTGTTAAGGACCTCAACACATGAGAGTCGCTGAAGTCACATGAGTGGCGTGTATGCGGGTGTTAATTGCCCAGGCATGAATGTCAGGATGACACTGCACACATGAACAGCACAAAAACAATTCATCACAAAATACACTGAAATTAAACACAGGCACCAAGTCTACTTTCTTATAACAAAGTGAATTTTGCTTAACTGCTGCAGACATACATTTAGAATACTATAAATCCACAACTATAAATCGCAGTCTTGACAAGCTCGTAACAATGAGTGTCAGGCAAGTATTCGAAGTGACCAAGCTCAGTGGCTCAGCTGTACTCACATAGGGGTCACTGAGAACTGATGTGGTGCTGGGGGTCATGTGGCTTACATGAGTGCCTGATAAAGTCTGGCACAGAGCCATTTCCAGATTCAGTTTCATTCTCAGCTGTATGCACCTGTTCCTCATTCCTTACCAGAGAGGGATCGGCTCCTGTCTTCTACCCATGGACCCTTCAGACACACCGTCAGATGTCATCAAGTAAGCATGAACCAATGGATCAGCAGCGCAGTCATAATGGTGTTGAAGTCACATACATACATACGCTGACTCTTCTTTAATTTGGCTTATTGCCTCAGCTGAAGCATAAGTCATTTATTTGATTGTTGGAGAAATTATTCTACATTCTCTGGCAATTATTTGAATCACAGCTTTTATTTGAACATCTAATGTAAAATCAAAAGTTTAGTCATATTTTTGTTTTGTTTTGTTTTTATTTGGTGTCACATCTTATAAACAACATGGCCACATTGTCAGGGATAAACAAGCGGCAGTTTGAGGTCCTGAGTCCTCACAAACATCCACCATTTATAGCTTTCCTGCATAATCAGTACATCGACATAGCCTTCATCTGGACTTGGGTCCTCCTCCCAACAGCATCACAAATATTTTTGCAGTAACAAACATTCAATGATTGATATATGGCTTGTTTGAGGGTACTGTTTCTTCATACTCTCTGTCATTTAGAGTCATTGGAGGAGTCTGAGCTCCTAAGAATGGACTTAACAGCTTTACATTCAAATCCCATATCCTCCTTGGTGAATCCAACCACACTAACTCCTTGCTTCAATTAAGAAAGCTCCTCCTTCAGCTCAGAAGCCCACTCAAACCCTTTAAACTGCAGCTGAATGGCAGAAGAGGAATCCAGCCACCCTGCTTCATCTTTCAAATTTGTCGTAGAGCTCCCAGAATACACAGGACGACCGTGGTCGCCAGCAAGACTCCGGCGATGAGTCCAATCCGAATCCATGGGAGAGTGTCCCGCTGGAGAGACTCAGCTGATGTCTCTGGGGTGCCTTGAAGGAGGGGTGGAGGAGGGGGGGTAGCTGGATGGGGAGAATCTTGCCCGTTAAAATGACAGCAGCATTATGTTTATGCATGATAATGACAGACAATAATGATGGAACATCATGTGTGGATGATTTGTTTGTTAATTACAAGTACAAATAAAAGAGAGTTGACTTCACACAGCGTGGATACGGTGAATACATCCAACACCATGTCAGCTACACCTGATTTCACTGACGTGAACGAGTCCCATTTGCTCACCTTCCTCTGGGAGTGACGTCACCATCTCCTCAAAGGCTACCATTGGCTGTGGATCTGTCATTACTGGAAAAACATCAGAAAATGAACGTGAAATGAGACAAAACACGACCAAAGAAAGAAGAAACAGGTATTTGCTGTGCATTTCTGCTGAGCAAGGTTCACCTTTAATCGGCGGTGTGGAGTCTTCCAGGGAAACAGTTATGAGATCAAGTGGGGATTCGGTGGTTTCAACGTCAGCCACCTCTTCTGTCCGAGGTATTACAAGCCAGTGTGATGTACTGGTCCAGCTCTCTGATGCTGAGGTTGTCTCTAAAAAACTGCCCAAATCTTTAGAAAAGTAACAACTGATTAGTATAACACACCTTGTGTTGCAGTTTGGATTTGTAACTGTCAGATCAGCTGTTGTCTGTGGAAAAATGTGTTGTTAAAAGAAGAAGAATAGATTACCAGTATCTGTAGGGTTTGTCTTATGGCTTAGCTTCGGGTTTTCCAGCACAGTCAGTGTGATGCTCTCTGGTATTCCAGGTCTGGGATCATCAGAGTCCCTGAAAATATAACAGAAAATGTATGGTCAATATGATTTCAGCATATTTTTTATATTATATCTATCATCCACATATTTATCACCAGAAGAGCACAACTGCTATTCCGGATGAATTTTGTGTTATGTGTCTGTTCTCCCTTGCTTTCAGTTGCTTCAGGTTTCACATTGGAACAAGAACCCTGGTCTCTTGGTTTCAAAATAACCTTTTCCTTTTGCAGATAAAGCAGCCTGATGAGCGTACCTGGTTTTATACAAACAGCGGTATTCTCCATTGTCGCTCATCATTGCTGGACTTAAGGAAAGATGAAATTCTCCTTTAATGTCACCAGACAGATCAACCCGAGGTATCTCCTCAGAATCAGACACCGCAGCCGTCTGGAACGAAGCCTGTCAGTGGAAAGAGATGATCGTGTGTTCATGGAGAAGACTCTGATGATGGAACACAAGCCAACAAAAATACTTTACATCATGAAATATATCTGGACATACAATTGCATCTACAGCATACTCGGACCACCTGCACTATAAAGTACCTCCTCTTGTGATGACACTATATTGCTGCCGTTCTTGGTCCACCAGACTTGCAAATCCTTGATGGACTGGCTTCTGGAGATCTGAATATAGCATGGCAGATCCACCGTGTCACCCGCAGGCACCACTAGGGAGCGCTCAACATGGGGTGCTTTGGGGGAGAAGCAGAGAAAGTGGCAACCAGTCAGCAGACATGAAGAAGAAGAAAAAGAAGCAAAATATGAAAAAAGAACAGCCAGAGCAGACATGAAGTTAGTCTTGCACATCTCCCCAACTCACCCTTGACTGTGAGCCACACTGTTGACATGGTTTTTCTTCCTTGCAAAATGCACTGGTACATGTCAGTGTCACTCAGTATCGTGTGCTCGAGGACCACAGACCAGTCTCCTTCCCTGAGCTTCTCCTCTGAGGGCAGCTGGACCCGGCCCTGAAGGAATTATGAGACTGTAAATCCCAAGTTTCAATTTTTCCCATCTTGTCTGGGACTAAGTGGGCTTGCAGCTTGTTCAAGAGGAGTTTATTCACATGTCTCTTTGACGCTGATGTTTTTAAACAGGTGTTATTTTCATTTTTACTATTGATTTATCATGCACCAGCACTCCAATAAAACAAAGCAGATAAAACTGCTGTAGATTCCAGACGACAAATAAAAGAATGACAGCACTAACCTTAAATCTGTCCCCCTGTCTTAACTCTCCTCCCCGCAGAATCGCCACATCCTCCCCCATCGCCTCCCACTGGACTCCCCCATCCTCCTCCAGGTAGGCTGAACCATTACAGGGCAGGATGACTGACTCCCCGTACTCCACCTGAAGGCTCACCATCTCCACTGCATGAATGGCTGGAGAGGAAGTGACAGGAGCACAAGACAGAAAAAAAAATAAAAAAATTAAAAAATTAGATAATTTCACAAATTATTCTCAGTGCTATATTTTAAATCTTTAAATTTTATTTCATACTTATATTTCTGCACATTTTATTGAACCCTTTGAGCTTCCATAGAGCAGAAGGAAGTGATAAGAAGGACACAGCAGATGTGTCATTAAGCCAAATATACTCCAATCTGAAAATCAGTTTTATTTGAAACAATGCTATGAAAGGCAATGCTTTAAATGTTCATAAAAATAAAGACTCACCATTGCAGACCTCTCCACACTGAAGACACATCAGCAGAACGCACAGGGGAACCCTCATCCCTCCAAATAAAGCGCTGCAACAGAAAAGCCTCATTCAGGATTCAGTGATCAGACTGTGAGCTGATTTAAACTCTTGACAAGAAAATGAAATGATAGGAGTCACCAAGCAATGGTTTTCCAAGTCAATACATTTTTAAGCTGTTCCAAAACCACTTCCAAAAGTTTCAACGTTTATTTCTGATTTCACGCACGCACCTTTGCGTCGTGGAAGGAAGAGCAACAGGTGAAACACAGACAGACTTGTCTTCGTGAAAAGAAATGAAATAGTCCACTGAGAGGAGAAGACTGCAGCCAGAGGATACCTCAGCTCTGTGTGTTTCAGATAAACGCAGGTGTCTGCAGCCCCGTCTCAACCTTTAAATCTCTGCAGCGCCGGATGACGCATTCAAGCGCTGTGGGAGATATCGCCATTATGTTGCAAACGACTCAAAAGCATGCTGTAATGGTCAGCAACAAGAAAGTATCACAGACACACAGCATGAACTGGGGACTAATGTTGACTTTCTCATGGTCTATTTTGCTCTCTTTCACAAAAAATTCATGTTTTTCCCTTTAATGAACTCACACTTGAAGTGCACTTCCTCTTCAACACAATCAACTCATGAATTTGATTGCAGTACAAAATAGGTTGAACATGCAACTCAGCTTAAATAGAGTTTTTACTACACTAGTTGGCTGAGGTGGCAAACGGTTGGCTCCAGAGCCCCACTCACATTTTTTTAACAGGTTCCATTTAACATACAGCTCACTTGCAACTCAGAGTAAATGACACCGCACAAGACCTCCACATTGTGCTTAGTTGGCAACCTGCACATGGGAACCAGACACCAAGAGGCACGTGGCAGCAGTCTCACTTGTCCATACTGAGGAATTCGATGTGCGCAAGAAGCATTTGGGGTGCACTTTTGGAGAAATGTGGTTTACAGTGTGGCAACAGGACCAGTATTTGTTTCAACAGAACACACAGAAATATAATCAGTAAGACAAAAATACAATTTTCCTTGAGATGTGAACAATTCTGGGTTACATATGTCATATAAGGCCAGTGGACTATAACCTCACAAATGCATAGATGAATCACCACTTAGGCGAGTAAGGACTGACTTAAAATAGAAACTTCAGTTTCTGTGTTTGTAGTGCGCAGTCAGGATTGAATGAGATGTCTTCTTGAAGTTACTATATGTGCACACTACCACTAATAGAAACAAAAATAAGTATTTCATCGGGCGTGGACAAGATGATAGTAATTTTCGTTTTCTGCTCTATATACATAGAAGACAGAGGAGGGAGATGTGCACACAGATCAGATCAGTTTTCTGAAATGTTAGAAGGCACAAGGCCAGTGCTGCCTGTCGGGCTCCACCACATGTGAATCTACAGGGACTCTCACTGATGATGCATTCAGGCTCCATAGACAAAAAACAGAACAGACAAAGTTTTAACCAAAGAAGTTGTTAAAAACCTCAGTTTTTGTGTCGTTATAAGTATCACTGGTATGTTCATGTGCGTGTGTTTATTGACCTTACTGTCTGAACTCTTGTTATTAGTTTCCCCTGTCTTGTTAGCATATGTACACTCATATCTGTTCAACCTTCGGCATGTTAGCTCCTCTGCAAGCCTCTGCAGTCACCCATAACACCCTTCAGTCCTCCGAGATATTACACAAGTATCTCCAGAGAAGAACAAAAAGGAAACCGTGCAATTGATCCCACAGCATCCTGCTGTTTGACCTTTGACCTGCTGCATCCATGTACTCCATTTAGCACCTTTTCTTATCCACCTGTGTGTCCACCTGAGGAGATTTAGTGTTAGTTCACCTGCAGTTAACGTTCTTAGTTTGGTTTTTATTGTGGCACCCCGAGAGTTGAGTGGATACACGGAGTGAGTATCGTTTCTTGATTGTTCATGACGCACATCGTTATTGCACATATGTGTGTTTCTAGCTAGCCCTGACCCTGACCTCCTTTGACTGGTTTTGTAAAAGAGTGAATTCTTTGTGGTGGCTGTTTTTCTTGTTTGTGAACGCAGCATGTGCTGATACGCCAGGTTTGTGTGCGCTCACTTGAGGTCACTCTCTCATGATATTGTCACCAGCACTTTGTGGGCCGCAAGTCAGAAATATTAATGTTTTAGGTATGTTGAAATATACCACTTTTTCTTTTATTTCATATTATTTCACGTTTTCACTGACAAACTTAGTGTGTGTTTGTGTACAGTACACACAGTCTACAGCAATCATTATGAGCTGGAACTGTTGTATCCTGAGTACATTCCTGCCACACAGTGGTGGCACAGTGACATGACGCATGCTTCCCCGATCCAGCATTAATACTGGCGTGCTGTCAGCTGTGATCCAAACCCTTTTTGAAAAGTCTCATGATTGCATAAACCTCTTTCTTCACCCTGTTTCTCAGGTGCAGACTGTTGGAGAGTTCTTTGAGGAGCTGCACGTGCTCTCGTGGGTTTGTCGTGTTGAACTGAACCTACAACCTGAACCTGATCTCAAAAGTTCAACAGGTCAGGTCTGATTAGTATTTGACGGGAGACAGCGGGGAATATCAGGTGCTGGGAGCTTGTTAAAGTGGATGAGAAGAGCAGGAGGGACGAAGAATCACTTTTATTTATAATGGACTGGGGAGTGAAACCACTGAGTGACTTTTAAGTCAAAGAACAAACAGGGTGGGTGGGTGAACAGTGTGGAAGTGAACAGCATTGAAGACATGATTGAATATAACTACAAAAATCAGCCACAAAGTTGGTTCAACATTTACAAAGAATATCATAAAATGAATAGCACGCTGTGCTCGTATAAATAAGCCAGGCTGTGATCTTCCTCCTATTCTGGCACACAAAATGAAGCTGACTCAAATGTTGCTGTCTGGATGACAGACATGAGGACACACAAGGCAGAAGATGTTTGGGGAAGCTGAGAAACCCAGAAATGGATGTGTAGGAAATGCAAAGTCGATGCTGAGCCTGCTGTGGTTCTTTCATCACTGCTTAAAAGACTAAATAGTCCCTCATCTCTGTCTCACGTCCAAGAGTCCACATGGTTTCATCTTCTAAAAAACCTGGTTCAGTCAAACAGTTACACAAGATATGTACAAAACTGGTGTGGTGAAGAGTCCTGGCACTGGAACCACAGACACCTTCCTGAAGCACAGGAGAGTCCGTCTGCTGATGGACATCTGGCTCATAATTGGAGAAAGTGGGTTGTTACTCAGCTCAGTAACTTGCTTCCCTGGAGAAGAGAGAAGTGATTGAGACTGACTGACCTCATATTTTGATGATGGGATGTTCTATTTGAAAATGACTACAAGGATCAAAAAGCTGGGGGTCTTATATGTTCATATTCATGCAACTAGCAGTACTAGCAGGTGAAATGGTCTAGTTAATACAATAAAAGCCTCATGCAGATGCAACTATTGGAGAGACATTTTTGAAGGATTAATAGTGTCAACAGTACCTGTGTGCAGCAGCGTCAGTCTTCCTTCTTGTTGTCGATGAGCTCCTGTGTCTGCTGAGCGAGCCTCCTCTTCTCAGCCCGCTGCTTCTTCAGGGCCTCCTCTGCTTTCTTACTCTGGTAGATCTTCACCCCGGCGAACGCCAGACACAGCAGGAGTGTCTTCAGTGCCAGGATGTATAGGAGTACGGGGACATTGTCCAAAGCCTGAGGATGAGCAGAGTTTATGTGTGAGAAGAATTAAGTCTGCGGAGAGAGAATCATCATCTGATTTCATGGCTGTTTTCGTTTTGAAACAAGGGAAAAGAAATCTCTGGAACAGTGGCAGAAATTTCCTCCCCCTAGCCTCTCACCCATCAGGGGTCTCAGCTGTCTCAATGGGAGGTGGGAGTTAATTTGGTCACTGAGAGAGTTACAGGCGGTGTGTGAGAGAGAGAAGCAGCTGCAAACCATGTGCATTCTGGGCTTGTAGTTGCAACAGGTCATCCCAACAGGCAATGTCTGGCAATTCACGGCGAAGTTATTCATAAAACATACTCAAACAAAGCCACAGAAAGACGCAGCGTTTTACTGTAACTCCGATTTACTGACACCGTGTAGCTAACGTTTTCTAAATGTGAAGTTTGTGGCAGATTGACACGAGACACGCAAACTTGTCCAGCTGTAGCAACGTTAGCATTATGCTAGTGACAGTTGAGACAACCAGAATTTTATCAATATAAAACCAAATACGAAACAGCAATTGAACTGATAACGACATATGCATAAAGTATCTGTATGAGAATAAAGTTGAGCTCATTTACCTTCCAGTTGATCATTTTAGGTTCTGTAGTATTGAATTCTCCTCTTCCCTCAATGAGACAACCAGTGTTATTATGACCCTCTGAAGAAGGCGGGACTTGTAGCGACGGACCAATCGAAAAGCAGTTTCTGTTGGACGTAGCCCGTGTTACATTCAAAGCTCATGGGTAAAGCAGCATGTGTACTCAAACGTGTCCGGCCGGTTATAGTTTACAATAGACCTTTTAGTGTTGATCGACAAGTCAAATTAATGTACAAGCATTCAGTGGTAATACATATTAGTTTAGTTATGATAAGTACAGTGAATTGTAATTTCTTTTTTTGTTTGATTAAGCTTTGAAATGTTTTAATTAATGGCCTTTTGTATTTACGAGTTTTGCTATTGAACATGAATGAATCACTACTCTTGCCAGGATGTTGAACATGACACAAACTCGTACCTGCTCGAAGGTTCCGGCAATCGAATGAACGCAATATTAGTCTCTCATGTGTCCGTGTGTCAGTGACGTACAGCCGTGACTGTAATGCAGTACAAACACCCACATTCAGGCTAACAAGGAATTTGACACCAAGTAGCAATACACCACAAAAACACCGATAGAAAGAGAGTGACGTCAGAATGCGTCTCTTGTATATGCACATACGATTGAGACAGTAAACACGTCAACAGACATTTATATTGTGTGTGTGGATATATAGTGTGGAGATATGTTTATCTGCACGCACACAAATCTACGTGTATACATACACTAAATTTATATATAAAACCCTTTAGAAACCCCTTTTTACACATGCGTAGTCACGGTGGCCGAGAGGTTAAGGCGTTGGACTCGAAATCCAATGGGGTTTCCCCGCACAGGTTCGAATCCTGTTCGTGACGAAGTACTACTTTTCATTTTTGTCTTACCATTTAACAGTGTTCAAGGTAAACATTATTTCTTTCACCGTCAAGGACCCGTATTTGGCTTTGCGCACTTCGTCTTTGATTCCCCTCACAGCTGATGGATGTAAAATATCTCAATTTTGCAGACACTGAAGGCTCATCAACACATCTTGTATAGCTGTCTGACAAATAACTGCACAAACGGAAGTAGGCTCAACACTATAAAGCCTACAAAAATACAGAACATACTGAAATGATTTATGCTGATTTTATTTAATTTTATTTAATTTAACCAAATCCTAACCAATTCCTAACAACTCCTACCTAAATCCTAACAATTCCTAACCAAATCCTAACAAGTCACATGTCCATGCGAGGATTTGATTGGTTCCTCGTCCAGCTCTTATAGCAATTGTTAGGAACTGTTACATTTGAGTGGCGAGAGTATGCTGTGTTTTTGGAAACCATGTTTCTGTTTGCACGTTTGCTTGCCTGTTGTGGGTGTCAGTATATGTTGTCAAGCCATCCACACAACAGTCAGCACAAGCATTGTGGATGTAAAGCTGGGATCGTTTTCTAGAAACAAAAAGAATCTGAGAAGCTTTTTCATCTTGTTACTTTGTTATTTCCATGAAATTAAGTAAATAAGTTATGTGAAGAAAGGATAAAAGTGAGTGAAAAAGACTGTAATGTGTTGAATCTTAACACAATATATCATATCTGATGTGTGCCAGCTGTGAGAAGAAATGTGAACTGGGTTCCTTTAAGCAGGCAGTGCAGATGTGGGCCAAGGTGACACTGAACTTCACATCAGATCTCCAAAGGAAAGCAGCAGTTTTCTTAAATGGCCCCATGACTACAGGATTTATGGTCTAATAGTAAAACCAAAGACATTTTTCAAACAAAATATCTAGAAAATTTATTCCCTCGTACCCACATATAGAACATACTGCTCAGATAACACATGCACTGCTTTACTGCACACCAACGTAAGATTAAATATAGATTAAATTGCACATTTTGTGGCGATCAAACCTCCAGCAAAGGTTCATATTCAAGTATAACTGACAGACAGTTGGCTGTCAGTGCTCTGTAGGTTGTAGCAAACCAAAAGGGGTTGCTAATCTAATGAAATCATAGCTCTTTAAAGGAATACATGTGGTTCAGTGAAACAATGAAATCAAACTGTGCAGTAACTGATTCTTTATAATACACAACGAATAAATACGTCAGTGCTCCGCATCGGCTGTCAGTTTGTTACATGGATTGTCGTTTTCCACCATGCAAAATGTGTCAAAGCCCCAAAGGAAACTACATGCTTGTTCCCACTGGGTGTGTTTTAATGAGCCTCGCTCACAGTAAGTCACAGGGGGCCCAGGCCAGAGATGAAGAGTTGGAGAAAGCTTGGAGTGTGGAATCGGGAATTTCACTGAAGTGAAGCTTCGGAGCTCGGGTCGTGTGCTTCGGCTCATGATTCTATTGCATGAAGAAGGGAAGTGTTTCTATGGTTTCAAAGGTTCACGTGCTGTCAGCTCATATATTCATGTTGACAGTAAGGAGTAAGTCTAAAAATGATAAGCACAGCTTGATCAGTGATGGACTGGGAGCACACGCTGACACTTCTGGTCACTGTTGATATGCAAAGACAATGTACAGCAATCCTCATGTAGCTGACTGAAAATCCATTTCTTTAGTTGTCTGGCCGACCACATCGTGTAACTGTGTGTCCAAGCTTCTTCCATCCTTCAGCATACCCATTTTTACATGTATCTGTCCACCATCTCTGAAGTCCATCCAATGGTCTGTCCACCTCAATGGAGTTAGATCATCAGCGCACAAGAGGACATCAGATGTCATCATCAGAGGGCTTGCTTTTATGTGTGAGAGTCACCTGTACCTAAATCCTGAAATACGTGTGAACCCTTCTGTTCACATCCATTAACACTGACACAGATCTGACTCCATGCAGCACCACTTCCATCCAGAAGCATGTCCGTCTTACCACATACTGATCCACCGATCTGACCATTTATTCATCTATTCTCTTATTCCAAATAAATAACATTAAAAGACCAAAACCTACAATTCACTGATCCAACTGCTAAATTTGTGTGTATGTTCAGCCCACTGTTGTATGTTCAGCCCCACTGTTGCACTGTGTGACCTGTTCTTTCATTCCACACCAGCCTTAACTCCACAGCTGAACAGTGGTGGAACACTTCCCTGTGCTCTGGATTGTCCTTATAGCATTCCACTGTTTGACTGATTATCGAAGCAGAGAGCGCAAAGACAGCATGCGTGACCCTGAAGAGACGTGTCTTTGGACACAACAAACATGCTGACCTTGGGTTGTGTTCTAAAGGTCCAAACTGCCATCTGATTCTGAACCTTCTGCCTGACGCACTATAGGAAAGTAAGTTTCTGTCACGCGTCGATCTTTTCTTCAGCTTTCATTCCTGACGTGTACCTCATGAGCAGGTGCGTCCTTAAATGTTGGTGACCCATCTTGGTCATGCTTGTGTTGGTCTGTTTTGGCTGTTAGTTATGACATCCAGGATGTTGTGGAGAGACAAGAAACCACTTAAAAGCCTCGGTCCTCCAATAAATACTGAAATACTCGAGGTAGGGTGTTGCTGTCAGTATCTTCCCCTGGTCTTTCTGTGGCCCCTGCCATAGATCCCTGGTTTCTTCCTTATTAGTGGTTATTACATTTCTCCCAACAAACAGTACCAGCAGCGGAGAACAGTCCCTGCAGCGCTCCAGCATCTTCTCTGCGTCGTCTTCATGCTCTCCAGCAGGAGGTCACGGGAGGAGAAGCCTCGGCGTCGCTGCGTGCTCTCCCCTCGCTCGTGTTTATCAGGAGAAGCACGGCAGTGGATGTGCTCAGTAGCGTCCCCTGTGGTTTGTCCTGGACATGGTGAGCGGCAGAGACACAGAGGAGAGGGAGGAGACCTCCCAGTAGAGAGAGCGAGACAAGAAGAGCTGGTAGAGGATCACCATAGAGATGGACTGGCACAGGATCACACCTATAGTCACCACCTACAGAGAGGGAAGCTCAGACTGATTAATGAACATGTCAGTGTGCGGTGGTGCATGGATTAAAATGTGATTTGTTCGAACCTTCTCCTGCTGGTGCTCGTTGAAGATAACAGACATGAGGAAGAGGACAGGGTGGCACAGGAACCACAGGAAGCATCCCTGCAGAGAGCACAAGGCAGACCACACAACCTGAAGAACTGCACGCCAATACTTGTCTGGAGGGTGTATTAGTCTACTGTGCATTTACCTTCGCGAAGGAGAGGTAGAAGTCTCTCTTCAGGGTGCTCCTCTCAGTGGAGATGATCTGGTAGAGGACAGAGGCCAGCAGGAGGGCCAGGATCACTCTCAGAGCCATGAGGAGGAGCCCTGCCAGACTCTGCTGGGCATGGTAGCTGTGATGTTCACTCTCAAATTCTGAGTACTGCTCCCACAGCAGCAACACTCCCTGAAAATGACACCATTTCACTCTCAACTTTTATTATTCTGCGACTCTTGAAGGTTTCAAACCACAGCAATTAATTCATTGCCACTAAAATTCAAATAAAAAGTTGGTTTAACAGTGTTTCAGTGCAATCCTGTGCACCTGTGTGACGACTCCACCGACAGCGACTGCCGTGGAAGCCGGAGACTGTTCCCACTGCAGAGGTCTGGACTGAGGCTTCCTGCCTCGGCTCAGAGTCCAGCCCATACACAGGCTCAGCAGCATGTACAGCATGGACACCTGGGACACCATATCCCAGACTGCACAGGGAGCAGGTGGTGGAAAAGAAGAGGACACATAACAGAACAGTTCATTTCAGGTCTGTTTCTGTGTCAATCTGAAGAAATTGGACAGATAAGTTCCTCTTTGAACTAAATCGAACTTCAGAAGCAAATATGACTAGAGACAGAAAGACAGGACGTTTTTAAGAAAGAGGGACATACACTCTGCCAGGCTGCCCATCAGTGGAAGACCAATACCATCTCTGGAATATCTGCAGAGCACAAAGGGAGAGAAAAGGGAACACTTGAGCACAACAGTTCATATTCTCCACAGTGACAATTTAATCTACCATTGTGAGAGCAGCTGCTGTTTATTTTGTCTGACTTTCTCAAATTGTTGCTTTTTCCCATGAAAAGGTCGAGACTTTTACTTCTTTGGGACTCCAACATCAATGACACTGAGAAGGAAACGTTCGTCTTTGTTCACAACTCTACCTGGCCAAGTGGATGTAGTTGCAGAGAGCGGAGCAGCCCTGTAACGCCAGCACTGTGGTCAGCACTTTGAGGACGGTGTGCATGGGGCCTCCTTTCTTCAGGGCCTGGTACAGAGGCTGGACGTAGATGCAGCAGGCGACGAAGTAGGCCAGCAGCAGAAGGAAGTAAAAGCTCTGCAGACCTGAGAGAGAGAGACAGAAAAGACGGGATTAACATAAAAACAGAGATAGACAGTAAATGTAAAAGAGAATGCATGAAATGTAAAAGAAAACCAGCTGAATAATAATAAAGGCTGCATCTCGGATGTTCTTTCAGCTGAGGTGATGCGGGATGTCTGACCTGCCTCCTCTGCGCTGAAGTGCTCCAGAGGATTCCCAGCTGAGTCGGCGTTAAGCAGCAAGACGGTGAAACGGAGATCAGCGTGAGACGGAATGACTGCACTTTCCTGGAGAGAGACGGGTAACAGGCAGAAGACAAAGGGGGAACCTGAGCTTTGCTGATGTTATTCAGCACAGATTTAATGTCTGACGATGTGTTTTTTTAAAGGGGGGGTTGGTTTCAGAGCAGTCTGTGACGTCGCTGTTACCTGACATGTGTATCTGTCAGCATACAGGGCCTGCCAGGCTGTAGGTGAGGACTGACGAGGGATCGTCTGGTTGTGCTCTTCTTCGCTGAGAGAAACTGAAGCAGGAGGAGGAAGAGGACAGACAGATGAGGTGAGAAGAGGACGAAGAGGAGGAAATCAATACAGCCGCATCATCACCCTGTATGAGTGGTCGCTGGTCCTTACTGGTGAACTGAGCTTTTGCGAGCCTCTCAGAGCAGCTCAGGCTGTCCAGTTCGGAGTCCATGTCCTGATACAGCAGCAACCTGGACTCCTTCTCTGTAGCCAGAGCAGAGTTGTCCAGCCTGCACACCAACAGACCACTATCACCTGCAGACAGACAGAGACAGGACAAGGGGGTTGGACGGATGAGTGATCAGGAAGGCAATCGTTTCTTTCCACTTAGGAAAGACTGTGTGTGCTTCATGTCTGCCTCATCACATGGATTTTAATCAGCTGACCTCTGACCTCAGCACGGATGGATGATGGGGGTAGTAAATTCACTATCAGATAAAGTGATGATGACATGCTAGTTAGACCGACCGGTGAGCCAGTGGCAAATAAAAAAAACCGAAATGGAATGAAGACAGTGAGTTTAATCAACACGTCATCACGCCAAGTTAAAATTAGTATAAGCTAAATATAAGCTAACCTTGATACCACTGACATGACACGTTAGCAACACATCCGCATCGTTACTGTTACCTTGGTACATGAATTTAGTGATGAACTGGCCATTCTGCTGTCTCGCTACTTCGCTCTTGAAGTGTCCCGTCACAGTTTTCCCAAAAGCCTCCGAACTGAGCAGCACCACAGAAATAAACGTGGCTAATAAATACGACATTGTTTCCCTTGTGCACTTCAACGTTATCGACAAATACACGTTAGCAGTCCAATTCAATGAGCCACGAAGCCAGAAGTAAATCAGCTGCGTCAAGTCATTCGAAGTGACACAGGATGCGACCGGAAATGGTGTAGTTCTGGCCTCAAATAAAAATAATAAAAAGGAAAGATATATTTTTTTCCTGAATGTAGGCCTTATAGTTCAGTATATATAAGGTTTTAAACAGTAGTACGTGACTTTACCAAATAAAAAATATGTAAACCAAAGAAAAACGTAATTTTTACAATCCTAAACACATTTCGACGAAATATGTTAACTAAACACTATTATTTTGAAAATAACTTCCGGACGTAACATATTTATTACAGCTCACTTCACACGGTTCCGTTTTAAGTGGGCGGTGTTGACACTTTGATTGATTTGGAGTTCACACAATGAAACAGTGCGTATTTCACTCCGTCATATTATACAACCAATCAGAGAACAGAAACTAGTGCATATGCGATTAAATGTTCCGCCCATTTTCAACGTGTCAACACTGCCGTAAAACGAGACGGTCAACGACGGTCGTGCATTGCACAATGCATCAACTGTACTGCAGGAAATAGGGAAGTTCTGTACTAACCTACCTGTATTAACAGTTTGTTAACAGGCCGATAAAACGAGAAAGATGTCCTTATCACATCTATAGGAGAGGAGAATTTGATTTGACAGCTGCCGGCGCTGTGTTGACAACCAGAGGATGGATTTCGACAGGACGGTTCTTGTGACTGGAGGCTCTGGATTCATGTGAGCTCGTTTAATGAATAGCTGCATATCGACAAATAAATGCGACGGTTCTATAGTCTATTATGATATCATAGTTCACTTTCATAAGGCAACGACTTCTCTCGCTCTTCAATTACTAATGTTACACGAAAGCAGCTAAAGCCAAACTATCACAGCTTTTCCCCCTTTACTTTGGGATACATACATAGTGCTTCGTTATTAACAGGCTATAGATCCAGCACCGTTATGGCAGAGGGGACAAAAATTGTATCTTATTTTACTATAGTGTTGCAATGTACGATGCATTTACTGTGTTTAAAACTGCAAGATGTTTCAGATCGTGTTCCTAAGTGAGAAGACCTGTGAAAACTGCAGTAGATGAAATGATTCTGTCGTGTTTGTCTTCATGCGTCTCTCCACCTCCACATCTGTCTCTCCAGAGGCTCCCATCTTGTGAGTTCACTGGTCCACAGACACCCTGACTGGAGAATTATTAACTTGGACAATGTAAGTCTTTCCTCTGTGTGTATATGCCTGGCTGACATTGTCCTTGTCCCCAAAAAATGTAAAGGTGTGACTCTGTCACTCTGTTTCTGAGCAAATCCAACACCGTGAGCAGGTATTGCATGTGAAAAAAGTGGCTTGATCTCATTTGTATTGTCTGATTTCTTCCAGTTGGATTACTGCTGCAGCCCCAGGAGTCTGGAGAGTGTTGAAGACAGAGCGAACTACACCTTTATCAGAGTGAGAGCTCCTGACTTTGAGAAGAAGTGACCTCTGACATCGTGATCTCAGCTAAAAGTGCATTGTGTAATGACTTAAATCTCCCTGTTTCCTCAACAGGGAGATGTGTGTAACTCACGGCTGGTGAATCACATTTTCAACACAGAAAACATCGATGTGATCTTTCACCTGGCGGCCAAAACGCATGTTGGTAAGGCTAATTTTGCTCTTCTGTTCATTTATCAGGCCCAGTTCAGTCAAGTCAAGAGTACTGACCTCTGACGTCGTCGTTCATTTTCCTTTCCTTCGCTCAGAGTCGTCTTTTGAAACCCCAGCAACCTTTCAGCGCGTCAACATCGATGGAACCAGGGTTTTACTGGGAGCTGCCCATCAGGCCCGACGCCACCCGCAGCGCTTCATCTACGTCAGCACGGATGAAGTGTATGGACCCAGCCTGGATGAGGTCAGAGAACAGCGGCTCAGCTGATTGCTGGGTGATCATGAGGAGTTTATGGGTTTTTGAGATGTTTAGTGACGTGTTTGTCCTCTGCAGGTGTTTGATGAGAGCAGTCCAGTGAGGCCCTCCAACCCATACTCTGCTACTAAAGCAGCAGCAGAGTATCTGGTCAGATCCTACTGGGATAAATATAAGGTGCCATGAATGAACGGGTTTTTAAGAAGTTGAAATGATCCGAAACTGAACACTTGCATTGAAAAGGGCTGCAGATAACAGTTCTCTGTGTATGACATACTGCTCTGTTCATCTGTTACCAGTTTCCCGTCATCATTACCAGAAGCAACAACATCTACGGGCCCAGGCAGTACACTGAGAAGGTGCTGCACCGGAAAAACAAGATGTTATTCATGTTAAAATCGACACCACAGCATCACGCAGTAATCATCCTCTCGATCTTTCAGGTCATCCCGAGGTTTCTCACCCTCCTGCAAATGAACAAGAAATGGTAGGGTTGTCTGAACTTTATTTTGAAAGAGTTTTGCTGTCAGACATTGTCGTTGACATCCAGCTGCAGGATTTCCTTGACACAGCACATTCAGAGAAAAACAGAGCAAAACTCGTTCCTCAAAGTCTCACCTGTACCGCAGCACCATCCAGGGAACCCTCCCGACATCCCGCCATTTCCTGTTTGTGGATGACGCCATCGACGCCTTCCTGCTGGTTCTGGAGAGAGGGATTGTGGGAGAAATCTACAATGTTGGGACAGACTATGAGATTCCCATCATACAACTGGCCAGGGAACTTGTTCAGATGGTGGGTTTAGGAACTGATCTCTTCATTCAAACATATCGGAGAATACATGAAATACATGGAAGTGACTGCAAAGAAAGGCGTGTTAAACACTTCTCAAAACTGTGTTTTTTAGGTCAAGAATGTGCCAGACTCTGAGGTGAACGACTGGCTCGAGTTTGTGCCTGACAGGTGAGTAAACTAGTTCAAGAAGATGGAAGTATTAGAACCTTAAAAGGTGTTTAAACCTCGCTCAGGCCAGTGGGACAGTTTAACTTTAAGCAGTGCAGGTGGTGACTGACGGGTTCATGTTTTCCTCTTGGGGCTTATCGAGTCGTTGGAAACCCATTTGCACCTGAAACATCAAGCACTGACCTTCGACCTTTGCTCTGCAGGCCTCGCGTTGACCTGCGCTATCCCATCAAATGTGAGAAGCTGCAGCAGCTGGGATGGAGAGTTCAGGTGTCCTGGCCTGAAGGCATCAGACAGACTGGTACAGCAGCTTCAATGCACAAAAGGCGTACTGTCTCTTTAAGTGAATATAAATAGAAGCAGATGTAGAAATGTGATGTTCCCTCTGTATAACGTGTGCTGTTAACTGTTTTGCGCGTGTGTCTTTTAGTCAAATGGTATGAAGACAACCCAGACTTCTGGTCAGACTCGACTGAGAACCGAGGACCAATCAGAGACGAGCTTGAAAAAGCGACCAGCAAATGAGCGGGCTCATCTGTGCTCTACTGCTTCACGGAGCAGTGGCTTTATTTCACATGACATTTGTGTAACGCGAAGGCTTTTCTGGCTGATTTACAGCTCAACTCCCAAACACTGAGCATATGAACTGTCTGTTTTCTGTCTCTAAATGATTGTTGGACCAACAGGCCTTGAAGTGCCAGGCAGAGCCTCCGGCAACCAAAGCTTCCTCTGGAATCAATGCACTTTATCTTTATATGAATGACTCAAGTGGTCTTATTTTGCTCAATTGGATTTTTTTAAGCACATAGTTTAGATGTTTAAGGCTAAAAATACAAGAAACAACTGACCAGCATGCACATTCATTCAGGAGACTGAAAAGTCAAGTGCGATGCGGCTTCATCCATCGCTGCCTTCTGTCAAACTGCAGCATCAGCACAAGGATTTTGGTTCATTTTAAGATACTCAAGGGAAAAAAGGATGAGAAGGGAACTGGTGTCTTTCATATAATTCTGTGAAATGTATTTAACTGCAAATAAACATGATTTTAATAAGTTCGAGGTGTTTCATGTGTTCTCAAAGGCACACAAAAGACGAAGAAGACGCAGTGGTTACATTTGCAAATCCAAACCTTTATTTGTGGTAAACTTGTGGTCAGAATAGATGCACAGTTTTTTTTTTTTCATCTTCTTCGTGCAGTGCTCCTCTTCGTGCACAACCGCTAAACTAATACATAAAGCAAATGCTAACTACCAGGCTGGAGGTGCTGCGCGTCCACATCGAGGGGTCTGGCCAGTCAGGAATGGCAACAACACTTTGACTTTCAATTCAGTCTCTAAGTTGACTGGATGGAAAGTAAAATGAAGTGTTGCTTTGTTCGCTGTGTTTCTGCCTACAAAGAGAAGTTATGTGTGATCATTGACCCATGTACTGTATCTATGATCTGTCATTGATGGTGGCTCTGCTGGGACCGCATTGCATTCTGGTCCATTGAAGCTGTTGTTGTTGCAGGCAGAGCTGCAGAGTGTGTATGCGAAGTGGATCTACAGTGAAAACACATAAACAGCTGCAATGTCATATTCTCATGCAAGAGGCAGACCAGGACTGGCACGGATCAGCTGGAAGCTGCACTAAGAACTCGTCACTTGTGTAAAAGACACCTGGAGGGACGTCATCAGGTCGTCTTTCCCCCATTTCTGATTGGCCAGAAGCTCCCGCGAACGAGCGTCAACACACCTGACGCCTGAAAATATGCAAACCACGACAACATAGCAATAGAACCACAGTTAATTCTGTGTTATGAAGACTTTAAAGATCACCACTTGCCAGACATTCACAACGAGGGTATTAAACGGGAAGGAAAAGTGTAAAAGAGTCAAAATGAAAGAGAAAAATCAAAATAAAAAAAAAAAACGACATTGACTTGGAGAGAATCTGGACACTTGTTTTTTGTACTGCATGTTTTTTTTTTTTACAAAATGTCTTTGATCGTAGCGTTTTGTTAATTTTATTTTAATCCAAACCTTGGCATATACGATGGTGTTGTCTCAAATTTTGTTTGCCAATTCAAAATGGCTGTTTGTGGTTGATTATCATTGTTGGCAATGGAACCCGTCGCACGAACAGGTTTGTGGATCTGATACTGAGTCCAATGTGACTTTAAAGGTAACCCGTGTCGGACGTTTCGCTTAACATGTCACCGTGGCATCAACTGGAAATCAACTGTGGCCTCATGTAACATGCACACCTTTACATTTTGTAGTCAACGATGGGAAGAGGGCGCGGTTTGGACCATGAGAGTGTGTCAATCAGATTTCGCCATGTTTATATTGCGGTGCTCTTCTCAATGGGCAGAACTGCTTTAGGAGAACAGTGGATTTACACAACTGTTGCATTAATATAATGAAGTATCTTGTTTGAAGTTCTTTAAATGCCTGGACTAGCCCAAAGCTGACATCCCCAGCTGGTTATTTTGGCTATAAATGGTTTCCCAATTGAATTTCCGTCTTAGTTCAGAGTGCTAGCATGTTCAGATTTACAAAGTTCTGGATAAAATATGGTTTTCACCTGATGATGGTGCCAGATGAAAAGCCAGGGGATCGTTTTATAGTGTTAAATTCATCCTGAGGAAAACATGAATGAACAAAGGGGATTCAGGGTCCAGTTTTGCTTGGAAGGGGCCCCTGCACTGTTCTGGGGATGTCTGGTTGAACAGGAAAAGATGTGCATGCAGCGTGTGTTGCTTTGCATTGGCCCTACAGAGAGTTAGTGTACTGGGATTAATGACAGGCAGATGATCTGAAGCGGTTCTGGCACCAGTGACAGTTATTTCTGTTCTTCTTTTGAAACATTTCTGCATTCCTACATCATCCCAGCTTGCTCCGGTGACACGTTTAAAGAGAAAGCCCGACACTTTGCATCTTTAACATTAAAAAGCTCACACTACCCCAGAAAAATAGAAATTTTCACTCATACCAATGACATTCAACATTCAAGTGCCAGTGTTTTTGTTTACTGTCTTTTGGTCAAGTCACTTTGTAAAATATCAACTTTCGTATTAAGCTTATAAAAATAAATATTTCCCCCAAAAAGGCTTGATAAATTACACAAACTAGCAGCGAAAGTAGACTCGAGAACTCTGTGTGCAAACAGCTGAATTTTACAAGTTGCTGTTAACTAGAACTCCACCTGGTCCCAAAAAAACGGTTTCATATCTTGAAGAACATTTCCATACATCACGCGCACACACACTCACTCACTCACACACAGTCAGCTGTGGAGAAACCTCTCTTTTTGACACCTGGCTGCGCTACACTTCAAACGCTCCCACTCACTCCTTCACACCTCTCAGAGGTTTTGAAGGATACGTAGAAGATTTAAGATGGAGACTTAACGAAGGAACTGAAGTATTTTCTGGAAAAACTCGGCGGGATTTGAAGTCTTTCTACAACAGAGGGGCCTGCAGGCCGCAGCAATGGGAGCATAGCACCATTAAATTGTTCGCTGACAATCGAAGCACTCCTGCTGGTAAGTTAGTTACTGTAGTGATGCAGAATCATTTTTCCTGTATACAGTGTAACCAACTTCACTATCTGCTCCATTAGGGCTGGGTATACCCTTGAATTTAAGGCATCAAAAGGTTTTGAAAATACTCAAAACCCCCAAAACTAAAGTGCTGAATTTCGAAACGAGAGCTGGAAATAAACTGAGCGTGGTCAACTAATTAAAGTAAGGCCGATGGTCCAAACAAACGTGACATTTACTCGTTTAACGAAGAGGATATGTGTTTATTCGCCTAACACCGCTGCCGACCAATGAGAAAAGCCGTGATAACAAACAACTCACTTGAACAAGACGAACAGTCAGAGCTTCTACAGCCATTCAGCACTTCATTTAGCATGCTAGCATTTGCTCAGTAGTGCTAAAGACAAAGTACAGATGAGACGGATGGTGATGGCGTTGTTTTTGCAGGTATGTGGCCATAAACCAATGTGTTGGAGAAATTTAAGTTATGTCGACTGACGGTGTCATTAAGGAATTCATCCTCATCCCAAAATCAGTCTGTAGGAGACTAACTGACCGCCCGACAAGTCCAACCACAGAGCCCTGCTGCGTCGCTGAACAGGATGAACAGTCAATATGGAGGATTTTACTCAGAAATGTGACATTAAAATCCAAGTTTCAGTGGCAGGAATTCAAATTGTCATCTCTTCCTTTTATCAGCCAGTAAAAACAACTTCTTCACTGTTTCTGAATCATGTTTTTTCATGGTGAACGTACCCTGCTCTGCTCAGTGCTTGTGAGTTTGCCATTCTGGGGTCAATGACCGCAGTGATGCATTCACTTTCACCCGTTACTGTAGTCCTATCTTGTAAGAAACGGCCTCGAAAATACTTTGGACTTTTCATCTTGAAAAATACCCAGCCCTAACCAACACGATTCAGTCATTTCAAGGCACTGTGCACGCGTCAGAATTGGGGCTGATGTCACTTGTGCCAGTGACGGCAAAGTGAAAGCGAGCCACGAGGAACTGATCTCTATTGCACTTACTGTAGAAGCCCAGGGGGCACTGTGATGAGTTGGAATGGGGGTTTGGTGCACAGTGGTAGTTAAGTGTTGCTCCAACACAATTAAACAGTAATTAGAGCGGGCAGCTATAATCTGCCATTGTAAAAGACCTAAGTACATTGCATATATGTGTGTACTCTGAACACGACTTAAAAAGATAAACAAGATGAAAAGTGAGGTAAACCTGAAACATGATTCCCTGCTGCAGAATTTGCAGATTCCTATCTGCACCACCAGTCCTCCACAATCAGCTCATATCTTGTACTACATCGGTAATTTCTCGCATCTTTATCACCTGCGACCTGCTCAGTGTCTCCTTCATAATTCACAATGAGTCTATCTGCCCCCTAGTGGCTGTTAGAAGGCACATCAACGTCTGCACACTGAACCCGGTTCATCCAAGTGCTTTGAGCTCTCGCTGTGTATCGTTCTTAAAAGTATGCCTTGGAATTTAGGGTGCAGGAGCTATTATTAAAACGTAAGAGACTGTGCGAGCTGCATACTAAGTTTGTGGTTGGCAACAGTCGTGGATTCAAGTAACAAATGCTGACAATATCCCCGTTCATGTGGGGAGTATACGAGTGTCAGCTGACAATTCAGGCATTCAAATTCAGTCAATATTTAAAGGTGGACTCTGATTTTGAAAGAGTGTCTCAGAGCACAAATGCATTCATCTGTGCTGAGCTCAAAACACTTATCTGGGTGGAGACTTTGCAATTAAGACACTGTCACAAAATCAGAGAGTGTATCTTCAACTTCAGTTTGGCATTCATCATGTGCAGATCCAACCCCACAGGGCTGACGCGCATGTTTAAAATCTGAAAGCCAACAAGAGAGCCGGACAAGAAAAGCTCGGCGAGTAAAGGGGTCCCCCAAAACTATTCTGTTCCCGTGAGATAGGCAGCAGAGTGCTGTTCGCTTGCACATATTTATGTGTTTTCTGTTTAGAATAAGATTTTAAAAAGCAGCTGGGAGGGAGTTGTCGTGGATATTGATTTACGGCAGCCTGTAGCGCTGGATGTGTGTTTTGCCTCAGCCATCCAGCCATTGTTGGGCCAGATACTCGTCTTTAGGTGACACAGCGCAAGACATAATGTGATAAAATACCGAAGCATCAATTTTGACCTCATGGGAACTTTAAAGAGCTCTGCTGATTGGTGATTTAAACGAAGCAAAGCCTTCATAATTGATTGTCATTTGCACTGTTATCTTAAAAGTATTGTCTGTTGCTGATTTCTGCTTTCCTGCTGGTTATCCCTTCATACGGACCAGCAACAGTTCTTAAGACATCTAGGATGGAGACTATCCACCATTGCTGCAGGACAAATTAAAGTGTTCTTCATATCATGGCCACAGAAAAACTCTCACAGGTGATAAAATCATCTGCTGGGACACCTAAAACTCAGTTCTGGTCAACAATTGAATCAATGTTTTCAATGGTGCTCATAGCAGCTTTAGCTGGGATTCGACCGCAAGTTGGACCACAGCAACAATACGATGTTCAACCGCACTTTAACAGCAGGCGAAAAGAAAATGCTTACTCATTTTCTGCTTTGTTTTAAAGTGGCCAGTGTGTTGCCTCTCGCCTTTTATTCTATCCCTGCATCCTACGACAACTGTCCTTGAACGGAGCATCATCGATTTGAATCCCCTTTCACCGGCCCCTCATTTTAACAACTAGAAGGTGAACCAACACAAGAAGTCGCTGCTTTTCACCAAGACATCGAGAAGCTAGCTTGTGTGCATCTGACCTGCGTCCTTCAGCATGAAACTACTTCCCCAAACCTCCCTACCAACTCAAGGAAAAGAGATTTTACAACTGACCCAAACGGGACCTGTGATTAAAAAGTCTAAAAATCATAGAAGACGGGAAATATTGGAGAGATCTAACATAACTAAAGCCTTCTGTAGAATTGTATTTATTTGCTTGGCATTATTAACTCCTTGACCAAAAAACAACAACACTTGCATATGTTTTATTGTCTTGGCCCAGCCTTGTCATATGTCAAAGCCAGTGGGCAATTTGGGGGAAATCTGCTTTGTGAGCATTACCTGGTAAATTCCCCTTATTGGTTTATGGATGTGTGAACACAACATGTGTGTATTTTCTGAAAATAATACCTCTAAAGAATAACTGTTCAAATTGCCCACTGAGCTCAGCTCACCAGACAGCGCCTGGTCCAACGTCGAGTGATCAAACGTAATGTTTTCCACCTCAAGTGTTGTTTCACTTATAATTCACATTCTTATTCAGTGGAACTGTTGAACTATTTACATTTAATCTGTGTTCTTACTTCACTTAAGTTGTTCAAGTAAACAAAACAAATTAAGACCCTGATGAAAAAGAGCAATTTTTCTTCCCACCAGGTAGCAACAGAGCTTTTTTTTTTGCCGTATTCTGCTACTAATTAACACAGTGGGGGGATTAGACCTCTACCACTGAACCATCCAAATGTACATTGGAGTTCTTTTTAGAAATTCAATCAGGGATGAAACATGGACATGGTCCTGGGTGCATGTCAGCTGCCCCCTTGGAGCCTGGTTCCACAGCAGGGCAAAGCAGGGCAAACCAGGAATCAGGCATCGATTACTTTACAAAAAATGTGATCTTCTTGCACGTTGCAGCCAAAGATTTTCAGTTCTGTTCCTGTCTGTTTATCTGTCCTTCATCTTGTGCTCTCCTTTAACAATACAGACATGCAAGCAGAGGCAGCATAAGTAAGAATGTGCCGTTCCGGCGAATTACTGTGATGAAACTGCTGCTTTTCCGAGGAGCTGGCACATGTTGATAGTGGGAAAGAGAACAACAGCATCAGCCTGCAATGGCTCGTGCCGCTGGTGTGTGGGTTTACACTGAATGGACTTCATTACATGAGCATAGAGGAAGAGAACACAATCAAGAGGACGAATGGGAAAACCTGCACCTGCAAGCTTAAGCAGGGGCTAAGTCGTTCTATTTGGTGCGTGGGAGAAATCTAAAACCTCCAACACATGAACCAAGTAAGTGATGCCTTTTCCTGTGGTTCTGTCCAATGGACACAGTTAAAAAGTGGCATCATATGCTCTAAAAAGCACCAGCTGCCCCTGCTGTGAAACAAGTTCGGCTCGATTATCCAATTCTTTACTCGAATCCCTGACCGCAACATCTTAAAAACACCCAACGAATAAACTGGAATGACGAATTTTAAAAAGACTCTTCATGTAACTCTCCAGGATAGAGTGAGCGAGAATTTTTTTTGAACTCTTTTAGTTTTTTAGTCGTGTGTCCCTTTGAAAGAGGCTTTTGGCAAACAAGGATTTCAATGTTTGTGGTGGAAGCAGAGTCGGTTTCCCCAAAAGCATGATGGCACTAAGAGACAGCTGAACGGCCACAGCCAATGGTGGAATACGGTAACTGTTGTTTCCAGCAGCAGCCATGCGGTGATTCAAATCTTTACACTCCAAAAATGTCGCAGCATCGCTTTGACGTCGCTGCTGGATGCGGTGACACAGGCACAAGACTCATCTTTTGATGTTGGACTGTGAATATTTTTCATTTTGGCTCATAATATCCTGCAGAACTGACAGTGGAGTTGTTCGTGAGCTGTTTTAGACAGGGAGAAGTAACACGACATGACTGCTGCTGCACAGCTCCACCTCGTTCTTTCTCAGCGGCTGTGAACATGCTGTGACCCGGCAATTAGTGACAAGATGGCTTTGAGGATCCCAAACTCAAGCTCAAACCAGAGCTGTAGATGTGACATATAGGTTAATTAGTAGGACTCGGGTTTCCCAGAAGCATAAAACCACAGCTGGTATCTCTGCTCACTGGCTAATAAAAGCCTTTTTGGCCACGCTGGATGAGCGCACATCAACAGAATCTCTAGATATGCTTCTAGTGGTAATATGCTTTTTGGAATCGGTTCATTCGAGACTGTCTGGACGAATTTGACCTCCAATAGACAGATAAGGAATTGCTTTGAGTTTCCACATCGCAGTTTTTATTTCGCTTTTTTTTTTCTTAAGTTTTTAGTTGTTGTTTTTTTTTTGCCAAGGTTTGATTTAGTTCAAGCCTAGTTTGTTTCCTTCCAAATAGAAATAAAGAAAAAAAAATGTTTAAACCCATACATGACATTAAATACTCTTTTTTTTTTTCCTTTTAGTCACAGTTGGCCAGTACTTGGAGCCAGTTATGTATTATGACAATAAAAACAACGGAAATAAGAGACAAAGTTCAAATTCTTGAAGGCACAGTACAGAAACAAATGATCCTCTATTATGTTTTGTTTCAAACAAACAAAATGCTGTTTGTGGTTGTGATATAAACAACCACACTGTTTGCTAGCATCATTGCTAATGGGCCACAATATCTGCTGGTGTCCCTCTGACTGGACATTTGTTTGTCCAGCCCCTTGTCCCTTCTCTCTGTTAGACATCTTTCTCAAATCTCAGTAAATCAATATTTCAGTATGTTTTAGAAAGGTGAAAAAAAAACCAAAACAAAAACTTTTGTCTGTTTCTGTGGCCACTTTGAAGTATCCGTCATGTCATCAAGTGAAGAAGCTGCAGCCAGATCCCATTTTTAAAATTATATGCAGACATATTTTGCTTAGATTTGACATCTTGCCCATCTCTGCGCTATATTTTAGAAAAGTGTTTGGCCGGTGATTTACAACATGGCCATGCGTTACATACAAAGGTGATGTGAAGGTACACAGGATAGCTGGCTGGCTTTGGGTAAATGCAGACAAAAACACAATGAGGCCAAAATTCGAATCTAAAGCAAAAAAACAAACAAAAGAAGGATTTTCTCTGGCCTTCTACGGCCATTTTGTCGGACTAAACTCACTGGAAATCGTAAGAGTCCATCTAATCCTAGGGAGTTAAAGGAATTTTATGGAATTGGTTACTGCTCTTCAAGAATGTGCCACAGAGGGAAAATCGTCCAAAATGTCCTCACTGAAACCAAAGGATGTTGCTCGCTGGAAGCTTACAAGAAAATCTGTGGCTTGTGTTGAAAAACAACTGACTCAAATTGAATAATCCCTTTATAATGTGGCCTTTTTTAAAGAGGTGAGATCTACCAGGATTCATGAAATCAAAAGAAGAAAGGATGGGGGACTGTGAAGATGACATCGGAGATGGAAGGAGGAGAAAAATCTGAGGAGGAATTAAAAGATTTGAATACATAAGGATGTAAAGAGGGCTATATAAATGAGTATAAATACCTTAATAACATGCACGAGGGCTTTTGGGGTTAATGGATCGGAGAGACAGATGGGGTGCAGACGACAGTGTGGAGAAGGGAATGAGGATGAGGGACAAGAACAAAGAGGGATGAGTGAAGGGAGGGTGGAGGAACCTAGTTGCCCCACCAGTCAACTTGAGAGTGTGAGTAGTTGCCTCCGTAGCCGTCACTGGTGTAGAAGTTGCCAAAACCACCTGAGAGGAAGGAAATAGAGAAGAAAATTCAACAACGGTGTTCTCCTCTAACTTAAAGCTGTGTAGATCATGAGCAGCACAAGCTATATCCTCAGACCAGATCCTCACCTCCTCCAAAGCCACGGTTTCCTCCATGTCCTGCCTGGTTGCGACCTCCACGTCCTCCAAACCCTCCAGCGTTGCCTCCTGCGGCTGTCTGGCGATAATCACGTGCTCCAAAACCACCAGAGAACCTGTGGTAAAGATCACACACGTTTTCTAAATCAATTTCATCTAGACAAAACATAGGACGGGTTGAGATCCATAAATTACATAAACACATGAAAAAAAAACACACACATATGCACTAATTAAGAGGAGACCCTGCGTATGCGTACCTCTTAGAACGTCCTCTGTTGCTGCTCTTGTGCTGGTGTTCATAGGCCAGGCTCTCAAGCCAGGAGGGAACTTCTTGTTTGGCCTCGACCAGGATGTCCAGCAGATCCTTCGTGATGTTCCCATTTTTATCATTGAAGAACGATGTGGCCAGGCCTATAGGTAAATAAAGTAAGAACAGGAGCAATAAATCTCAGCTTTGTGAGGTGTGGCTCAAAAAGCTTAGAGTCTAACCTCATTTTAGGTTCATCAGGTTCATATCACTACATGACATTAGCTGTAGTCTTACCCAGATTTCCAACTCGTCCTGTGCGTCCAATACGGTGGACATACTCTTCTATGTCGCTGGGCAGGTCAAAGTTGATGACATGTTTCACGTTGGAGATGTCCAGACCCCGAGCAGCTACCTGAGTTGTTCCGAAAAGAGCAGAAACATTATAAAGTGGATTATAAAGATTGCTTAAAGATCTCTCCCGTAATTTAGCGTTTATGTCATCTGTGTATCTAACAGAATTTTTTTTTATACTGACCGCTGTAGCCACCAGAATGGGGCATTTCCCTGATCTGAACTGGTTCAGGGCCTCCTCTCGGTCTCTCTGGGAGCGGTCGCCATGGATACTGGTACAGGCATAGCCTTCACGATACAGGAAGTCCTCCAAGGCATCAGCACCTTTCTTGGTCTCCACAAAAACCAGAGTCAACGAGTCCTTTCCTGATGGACCAAGAGAAAATACTCGTGAGGCTCATCATGAAAGGTGAGTGGAACATCATGGCGGCCGATTTAAAGGAGTTTGTGCTGTTTTCAACCATCAGATTTTGAAGACTGCAAAGCTGTAGCCAATGCATTCTATGAACGAGGTCTTTTTCCTTTTAATCCAAACTAGCCGAAACGTCAGGGGGTGACCAAAATCATGAGGAATCAATTTTTGGTCAAGAACAATCGGCACAGAAAATGTATATATTGAGGTATCTTGCTATGACTCCAAGAGATAAACACAACACTGTGTAATGATGTGAGCTTGCAAGTAGATTTGTGATATTTTCACATAATTTGATGTGTTTTTGACACAAAGAGAGCTTAAACTTAAATGTTTTATCGTCAGGGAGCATAATAACACAGTGATTCCTGAAGCTAAAAAAAAGAAAAAGCTGTCGGTGCAAAAGATGTTGAATCACTCTGACAGTCTTGAGATAAATGCATCTGTGTATAATGACATCATTACTCTTTCAGCGCTCCCGGCAGATCATGCATCTACTGGTAAGGCCGTTTCAGTCCCTGCCGTGAAATGCAGGTGTCCCTTCATAACATTCAACTTCATCAGTTTAAATTATTCACATTTAAAAAAAAAAAGAAAAAAAAAAAAAAGAGTGCGTCAGGCAGCAGGGAGTGCAGAGTGGATTAAAACAAACAAACAAAAATTACAAGAAAAGCATCAGCAGCATTGTGTTGTTGTGCAGGCAATGTGACGAGAGCCACCGATGGAAAGAGTTTGGTCATAGTTCTTCCTCAACGCTCCTGATCCATGAACATTACGACCTGATTATGAGGCGCAGGCCCACATTTATATCCACTTGTTAGTAGTGTTGTCAGGATACTGGAAATCCAATTTTTACTAAAGGATATTTATAACATAGAAAATTGTTTAATGCTGTAGACTAAACTACCATAAAAAGTAGTCAAACATATACAGTCGAAAAATGCAACATACACATTAAAGCGGCAGTAATATTAATCCAAAAGCATCATATTCATAGCAGGAATACTTTTGATACTTTAAGAACATTTTGCTGATATACTTGCACACTGGTAAAGGGAGGCTTTTACTGTATTTTGACAGTGTGATACTGCTTGTTTTACAAGAGAGCAAGGGATCTGAATACTTCTTCCACCACTGGTGTTAAGCACAACAGCATGCATGTTAATTTCTTCTGATCACAGTCAAAGTATTTTCCTTCCACTGAAGCTCTGCAGCCCTGTTAGCTCTGAGGGGAATTAGCTTAGCTTTGACAATTACAAGTAGCTGTTGAACACACTGATCAACAGCAGTGTACTGGGCCATCTTGTTTAATGTTCCAGTGATGTTGAAATGGGAGCTATCGCCAACCTCCCAAAATTCATTATAGAGGTCAGCGAGGCGGTCATTCAGGTGCTTTGCTAAATGTGTTGCGTTTGCACCTTTTGTTGGCATTGCTCTGCAGCGTCGCTTGCACACGGGCTTGCTTGTGTCCTTTGGCTTTCCAAACAGCACTCCTGCCGTTTTCTTTGTCAACCAAAACCAGTTGTGGAGACTCTGCACTTTTCCATCTTTAACACCGAGCTAACACTAGAACAACACCCTCAATAGACCACGGCCTGTCGTGAGCTACATCCAGCCGAAGCAAATGAGACGGTAGTAACGTGAGTGCTTGAGAGGAGGCAGGGCTATGTGGGCACGGCGAAGCTTGTACCAGCGGATCAATACTGTGGAAAATGAGCAATGAAACCGTCTCAAGTACCTAACAAATATGACAACACTACTTGTTGGCTACTGAGATTACAGCCTAACCAGACTCTCTCTATCAAGGCTTTGGGTCGGATATGATGACACCACAGTAACATTCTGTACATAGAAATGCTACAAAAACTCGAACTAATAAAAAAATACAACAGGCATGTTTGATGTAAGCTTCGCAAACTTGACCCATGAAATGGTACACAGAACCAAAAAAAATGAATAAACAAAGGATTCTCCATCCACAGAGAACATTAAAGGGCAAGCAAAATTATTTCAAATATGAAATGACAGAAACAAGTTTCACCATTGAAGATCTTACCAGGTTTCTCTATGTTGTCTCCAGTACTGTCCTGTACCTCGCTGGGGATGACTTGGGATAAAACCACACCAAACCACCAACATGTAAACTGCACTCAATCACCAAAACCAACTCTGTATGTTTCATTTTTTTCTGATGTACCAAAGAGACACACAGTAACATGTTGGCTGGGATGGAGGGGACGACAATATGATAATGGAAAAAAGATTGGGGATACAAAACCGCATTGTGTCTGTACATGTGCAGTAACGGAGTTGTTATTGCTATGTGACTGCCTCACCTGTTGCACTGAGCAGGTCCAGGAGGAAAGATCTCTTATCACTCTCTTCCACCCACACCACTTTCTGAGTGATGTTCTCTGAAGTGGAACCAACTCTGCCCACCGCCAGGAAGATGTACTCCTCCAAGAAATCCCTGGCCAGGATCTGGAGGGGGAGCAGAGAACGTGTCCATGAACATGATCTCTGAACTTGTGGTGTGCTCATAAGGTAATTTGCAGAAGAAACGGCTTTCTATAATTAAACTTAACAGGTTTGTTGTCTTTATCATTGCATGAACTGCCTGCTTCTTCAGGCTGTACCTGGGCAAACGTTTCTGGGTTACTCTGATATGTTGTGCGATTTTTTTGATCTTGGATTAAATTATTACAGCACCCAGTTGAGATTTGTGTTATGCAGTGCTGCAAATGTACCTGGATCTCTTTTGGAAAGGTAGCGCTGAACATCATGGTTTGTCGGATGCCTTTGTGTGGCATTGTGTCCTGCTCGACAATGCGTCTGATCTGTGGTTCAAATCCCATGTCCAGCATACGATCTGCCTCATCCAAAACTAGGTAGCTGCAATGAAGAACAGAGGAAGAGGTGGCACCCTTCAATGTAACGCTAATACTCCAACATTTAGAAAATGCAATTAAACACATCTTATGAATTTGTTAAAATCCACAGTTTTTATCCATCACTGCCTCCTCCTGTCTGTCTTACTTGCAGTAGTCGAGTCCAATCTTGCCCCTCTCCATCATGTCCACCAGTCTTCCTGGTGTAGCCACCAGTAGGTGGCATCCTCGCTCCAGATCTCTTATCTGCTGGCCAATGTCTGCTCCGCCATACACAACACAGGGACGCACCCTGGACCGGTAGGAAAACTACAAAGAAGAAGGTTGAAGAAATATATGGATTAATGCTTCTCCATATTTTTAGGATTTCATGCTTATGTGTTTGCATATGAGTATATAGATAGGTAACATTCCTGGCTCCCTTCCTCTTCACTGCAGACTTAACCCACAAATCAGCTAACTGTCACCTCCAGATAAATGCAGGACAAACCAAAGAGCTGGTGGTGGCACTCTGCTCCTGCATCAGTGAACATTACTGTGATTGTGGAATCTTACAAGTGTGTGGGTGTTCACTGGACTGTACTGACAACACAAATGCACTCAACAGGATCTGCTTTATTGAGGATTATCTTACCTTCCTGGCTTCATCATATATCTGCAGCGCCAGTTCTCTGGTTGGAGCCAACACCAGGGAGATGGGGTACTGCTTACGACGGCCATACTTTCCATTTTCCTGTAAAACGATGACAACGCAACAGTTCAGTCTGACAACAGTTGATGTTTTATCACTGAAGGCAAGTATTCCCAAGATGAAGCACATTGTTTCACCTGTCTGGGAACCAAGTCCAACTCAGATATGAGCTCCAGAGTTCACGGTACAGATCATCAGCTATTGGGACTTACTAATCTGGGGGACAGGTTTCCAGCCGACTTTAGATGAACCCAGGCCCACTTCCGTATGACGAAAGCCTTGACAGCCGCATTCCCATTACGTCCCTTTAGTTGCTGCCTCGCCATTAAGTTAACATTACTAAAGGCCTTTGAATTGAGCGCATTCTACAGTAAAAAAAATTGTACACTAGCTAGGTTAATCTTTTCTTGTCTGAGGTCTGATAAACAGTGAATTCGTCAGTGACCTATATTGCCTTTTCTTAGATACACATAATATAGCCTCTGCCCCTGACTGTGGACTCCTTCAGAATTACAGTTCCCATTACTCCACCAGACACCTACTGAACATACAGTTAGAAACTAGCACCCTTGCTTGCCAATTCTTGTCTCATTTGTGGTTTGAAAAATACTACATTCATCATATTCAGCGTGCCATATTACTGTTTTCCAAGTTACCGTAGCTGTCAAATTTTGCAGGCCCCGCAGGAGCGTAGTTTGCTTGGGAATGCAGCCAGAGAGGCTTTCATTGTGGAAGTGGCCTTGGTTTCTTAATGTAATGTTTTATTTGTTTGTCCGGTCTTCATAACACACAATAGTTCAACAAAAATGCATCTGATCCATACGTTTTGGTCCATTTTAGAATCCTGAGGAAATCTCCTGACCTGTCCAGATGCTTTAGCTGCATTAAGAGCTTCTCCTGGTCCCTCAGTGTAGATCTGGCTGAGAATAGGAAGCAGGAATGCCGCCGTCTTCCCAGAACCTGCAGACATGAAGCCATCCTCAACAATCAGCAGAGTTACTTATAGTATCATCTCAAAAACCGAACCTCAATACATGACTTTTTGTTTGTGTGTGTGTGTCCTACCTGTCTGTGCACAGGCCATGAGGTCTCGCTTTGACTTGACAATAGGGATGGCATATTTCTGGACAGGAGTCGGTCTGGTGTAGCGACTCAGAGCGATGTTCCCCATGATTATCTCACCCATGTCCACATCTTGGAACTGCACAGCATGCACACAGTCAAATATACCGATATATACGTAATTTCAAATTGTTGGATCCCAGGTTAACAACAGTAGCTTACACTCTCGATGTGGTGAGGGCAGTTCTGTCCTGTGGCCTCAACAGGAATGTCATCATACTTCTCAAAGTTAATCCCAGTGTTACTGCCAGAGAACAACTCACTACAGAGGAGCAAGGCAGGAGAAAAAGCAAACACGTTAGTCTGATGTTCAGAAAAATGCATCATGTGTTTCTTTGGTGTAATGATGATGATCTTAGATGAATGTCACTCACTGCTGAGTCTATTTTCAGGGTTAGGGTTAGATCGACTTATCAATGAATCATTCTAGCTCTCAAATTACCCAACTTCCTGTGTCTGGAGGACACCTGAATGACCAGCAAAAGCACAGACTCACTGTTCAAGGCGCTCATTACGTGGTGTTGGTTTGGACCAGTCTCCATCATCTCTGGACTCCTCCACCCAGCGGCTGTTTCCTCCTCCTCCTCCTCCGCCACCACCGAATCCACCGTGATCAAACCTGAGCAGAGCACAAAGACAATGATGAAAAGATGTGTGATGCTGCGAGGATATTTTCCAAACTTTACAAGTCATATGAGTGTAGATGACTGCAGTTTTAAATACTATAATGTGGATTTAGCATTTTTGTAACTGGCACTTCGTTTCAGTACAGTGACAAAAGAAAAGCATAGTGGAAGCAGTTAGTCATCTGTCTCTGTGTCTCATCTCCTTACCTTCCTCTATTAGCATTGCCTCTGTCGTTGAAGAACGCAGACTTCCCACGGTTGTTACCAAAACTGCTATAGGCATCCTTGGCAGTGTTCCAGCCGCCGGTGTCTGACAGAAGAATGGACACAAAACCACATAAAGACTTTTTCATACATAGTTTCACTAATGCAGGAGAAGACTACAGCTGGTGTCTGCATTGAAATATGGGAGATGTTAGCCATGAAATATTCTTTCTTTGATGTGTCTAAGGCCACTCTGACAGTTTCGAGGGAACCAAAAAACATTCTTCTTGCAGCAAAGTTGTTATTTTTGACTTTTAAGTCTTGCATCTGTCACTGGAGCAGCTCTACAAATTGTCCTCTGTAACATTTTAACTTCCCCTCAGTTCTAGTTTGAGATAAACAATTCAGATTTTTACACCCTTCGCCAAGTGTTTCTTTAAGCTTGTACAACTCAAACTGATGGTGCCTGCATTACCCGATAGCCAGCAAGAAGTTACATGTCGAGTCCGCACTCTCTTATTATGAAGCCATGTTGTTGTAACACGTGCAGAACACAGCTTGGCAGTGTCTTGCTAAAATAAGCAGGGATGTCCCAGAAAAAGCCATCATCTGGATGGCAGCCCAGGTTGTCCAAAAAACCTGTATGTACCATTCAGCATTGTTGGTGCCTTGACAGAAAAGTCAATGGCATTTCTGAATGTTGTTGATATGTACATGGTTTTCATTTTGCATGGCAGAGTCTTCACCAGTTACAGTGACAAACCCTTTAATGACAACGCTTTTCCGAAGCATTCACAAGCCCACGCTGTCATATGCTTTATACAATCATGTTGGTGTTTTTGCTGCCTGGGGGATCAAAGGTCACAGGCATTCAAAGCTGGTTTCCAGCCTTGCCCCCTATGTGCAGAGATCTCTCTGGATTCTCTGAGTCTTTTGAAGATATTACGGATTGTAGGTAAAATCCTTAAATTCTTCTTTTAGTTGAAATGTTGTTCTTAAATTACTGAAATGTTTACCCACAGTTCATCACAAAGTGGTGAACCTCACCCCATCCTTGCTTGTGAATGACTGAGCCTTTCCCAGTCTTTTGTTGCTCTTGTCACAACTTTTTTGAAACGTGCTAGCATCACGTCCAGAATAATCACGTATTTATCAACATCAATGAAGTGAAAAAGGGAAAACATGACATATACTGTCGTTGTACTGATTCTACTTGAATATCTGTCAAAAAGGATTAGCAAATGATCATATTCTGTTTTCTTTACATTTTCCTTTCATTTAAATGTTCGTTTTAGTTCTGTAGATGTTTAAGCTTGAGCTAACTACTTTATTTACTGCTGGGTAGATAAAACTACAGCAATGCATCATAATCTCTAAAATCATCATCTGTTTTTAGTGTTGCTGTCCTGTGAGAACCATGTATTGCACTTTTCATCAGCTCATTTGGAGATACATCATTTTCATTGGACAGAAAGGGTGTGAGGAATGGTAATTTGTAAAATAACTAGTAACTGAAGCTGTCAGACAAAAAATGATCCACTATTTGGCTCTGAGATGAAGTGCAGTATAAGCGTCAATTTGGATTTAAGAACAGTACTTGAGCAAATGTACTTAAAGTTTAATCAATAAGTCTATTATGTCCACTTCAATTGCCTCTTTTGTTGATCAGAAGACTGACATGGGCACACATTTAGATGAGACCAGTTTAAAGTTGGGTGAAAAGAATCTCAGCATAGATTAATAGAATGATCAGCGGTTTATACACAGGCTATTTGCTTTTCCTCAAAAGAGAACACAGGACCTGTCATCTCCAGAGCAGATATTACATTTAAGAAGGAAAAGTTTATCATGTATCCTTCAATAAAACCAAATCTCACCTTTATTGTCATAGCCACCGAATCCCATTGGCTGTGCCGGGTTGATGGGATTGAAGGAGCCGCCCCTGTTGCTGCGATAACCTCCTCCAACACCACCTCGGCCACGCTCCATGCGAGGTGGGCCGCGGTTGAATGAGTTGCCAGCAGTCATGCGGTTGTCGTGGTAGCCATTAACAAAGTTGTTGCGCCCCCCGTCCCAACCATCTGCAGAGGGAGAAAAGGATGATAATTTAAAAAAAACAAAGAAATGATGCTAGTGTCCAACTTCACCATATGTGCAGGATTATTACAACTCCTGACAAATGGTGGATCCAGATCAAACATTACTTAATGCCCCTGTCTTCACTTCGATGTCAGAACAAGATAACACACCAGCAAACTTACTGAATAAGGAATAACATGGAGTAAGAACAAAAGGAGTTTAGTAATTCAGAGATGAACTTACAGTTGGCAGCAGGTGCAATGGTGTAGCCACCCTGTCGCCCAGCAGCAAAGGCATTTCCTGCTGGACAGGAAGACAGTGATTCAACTGTGGTCTTTATCACTAACAAATGCAGTTAATAAAGGTACCCTGTGGAGTTTTGGACCACTGGTAGCATTACGGAGCAATGTTTTCCCAAGTGGGACCCCAGTTTGTTTGCATCTTGCACGCATACTTCGACACACAAGCATGAAGCGATACCAATTCACACCTTGGCACCAGACTCACATTATTCCACTCGACTGAAGTAGTGATGTCTTCTTCCCTGCGGCAAAGGCAGGGAAGAAGACAACCGCTAGCTAGCTAACGTGGATGTAAACAATGCAAAATAATCTGCCTTGCACGCTGCGTCGTGGTGAGTAACACTGAATGTAAACATAACTTTGCTTTTTGCGTTTGTTTACAAGAAAACTCCACAGGACAGCTTTAACTTGATGCTACACACCATTTTTGGAAGCGTCTTTGTTCCGTAAATGTGGAGGAATGTATCGCCCTGCAGACAGAGAGAGACAGTGTCCAACATCATTTAATGAATTGGAAAGCTTTCAGGACTTTATGTCAAATTAATATTGGAAATAAAAGATATTCCCTTTGTGGCCTTATGGTCAACATTCCTGTCCTTCCAAATGTATGGAGCACTTCCTTGTATGTTGTTTTTATGACACCCATAATCAGTGTTATCACCATGGTTTATCATTTGTGGAGGTAAAATGTCCAGGACTGGGAGTGTATGTGCACATTCACAAGCAAGAGAAAATGATAAGTTTGAACACGTCTCACAAAAACATGGTTGCTTACTGTTAGTGCCTCCACCTTGTCCATCTGCTGCAGCCAAGTCTAGGACAGCAAGCTGGAGAAACACAGAAATTACCAGAAAAACACACTAAGCAGACTCATTTTCATTCATTTTAAGAAAAAACAAACTGCCTAGCTTCGTTCTTAACATGTTTGTTGCCATACAACTGTCTGACCAGTCAGACACAGCTAACGTTGGACTACGTCGCTGGTGACGCAGAAGAAATGGGCTTCTTTTTTTTTTTTAAGCGGGATGCAGTCAAGAGAGGCATGAAAACTGTGCAATGCAGCGTATTATCCAAAGGCCTGTATGCCAAACTGTCAAACGCCGCATTGCTTGTGTGTCAGTCCCGCTAGCTGCATCTCCGCATACCTCCATTTTACTGTTGTATCAAGATGCAAGACAAACGCAGTGAGGATAAGAGTTGACGGGTGCGTTTCATACGCTTACACCGAAAGGCCGACGGGCCACTCGAGCGGAATTGCTCATTTAGCTCCCTGTTATAGCATACAGTTTGTCTGTAATCTACGATAACAACCACAAGACTTTAGCTTGCTTAAATCATTCTTGACAACTCGTTGGTGTTTAACTACAATACAACAGTCAAAAGGCAGAAAATCAATGTTTTCCCACATCGTACATTAAGTTCCCCTCTCCGCAGCCGCTACTGGTCACGTGAGTATCGGATTGAAGCGCACCCAAGAGTAGCTAGCATGATAGCATCTCATTAGCAGTGTTTTTGAGCTAGCCGGCAAGCTAACATTTATCCCCATCGTTTTAACACGTTTCATCTATTGACGCTGCAAGACACATTAAAGCGACGTAGCTTACCTGCTGCTCTAGACCGTGGACATTTTCGACGGCCACATGACTCATAACTATAGAATATGGAGGAAAAATGTTGTCGTTGAAAAAAGGACCTCTTTGTTTGCCGGGTTTGAGGTAATGTTATTTCTCCTTTACCTCTATCTTGTTTCTGTGGTAACGGCAGATGGCAGTTATTTCATTGGCTTAAAAGTTAAACGTAACTGTAAAATGCTATTGCTGAATTTTTCGTGATGATAAATTCCTGTATTTTAGCTCCAAGGATGATACTTCGTGCAAACTCAGCTGATGTCGGCTTGCTCTTCAGCTGAAGCTGAGATGAAGCCGTCATGCAGTAGTCAAGTAAGACTGAATGACAAAGACAAAACATCCGGTAAGCCAAAATAAAAGTTAACAAACCTTAGTCAATGTTTTTTTGCTCTATGCGCCAAATATGACTTAATCTGTATGATGGAATTGATACTTGACTATATATTAACTGAAAACGTATTTTCCTCTTTGTGCAAAATCATAGTAAATTAAGCATACGTGACTCCACGTTGCTATGTTTCTTTGGTCAAAACTCAATAAAACGAGTCACCTTCAAAGGATATCTACTAAACTTGTGTTTTCGTAAACATAACTTGCACATTTCACATATGGTTATTGTGAGCTATCATCACCGAACAGGTGCTTTATAAAAAGTAAACCATATTTCAACCCTGCATCAGAAGTGCAATTCACCTTCCTTACTTCCGGACAGCCGCTGGCTAACACCAGCTACCTTGACCATGGATGGATAAAGAGCTTGACCCACGCATCTAAAACGTAATTAATCCAAACATCGCGAGACTTTGATCATACATTGTCGCGGTATCGCCACGCCAGTAAAAAAAAAGAATATTGTATCCCAGTGAATACAGCATATTTTGTCACTTTTTGGTAATTGTTTCATCACTTTTTTATACACAGATCCAACATTGGAATATAAGATAAGAATTCCAAATGTCACATCTATCACTGTGTCCCCCTGCTGCTACATCAGTCTGGACACTGGTCTACATGACATTCCAAACCAATTTAACAATACTTTTTTACATTAAAGCTGTTCAATTATATCATATTCTTTATGTATAAATAACTTTGAGAAAATGTTTGTGAAAATTATGTGATAACAAACTGTGAGCTGTGTGCTGAGTTTTGATTTGAATGTATAAAATGCAGGATTTTTATTTGCAGTGGAGTATTTTTACAGGATGGTATTAGAGGATCTGGACATTTCTTCCACTGCTGTTAACAGATATCTCAGAATAATGGAGTGTATGAATGGGGACTCTCTGTCCATGTCAGGCTCTCAGGACGGTCAGTGGTTGAAAGTGGATTTGCAGTAAGGCTTCCCACTTGTGGTAAAAATGAGTAATGACAATTTCCACTCTGTCACTTCACTTTATGGTTTTGTGTTTTTTATTTCAGGCAAGTTACTGAGCAAATATATGAGAATATGTCACGCAAATTGCTTTTATAATCACACTGCTGCAGTCAGTCACACTCACACAGCACTAAACATCAGTTACTTCACACAGAATGGTTTGAAGTTACTGATACTTTTTTGCCTTAAGATGACAGACTGGCTCTTCTGTGCATCATGGACTGGACCACAGTTGACTTCCAAATTTGTGATGTCACAAAATCGTCCATGTCATCACTCCATCATTTGTTATTTATTTATTTTCTGAATGTATTTTTTGGGCTGTCCAAGTCATTGTCTCTCTCTTGATCACGACATTTTTATTCACTTCACCTGACAGTGTTCACAAATGTCTTACCGCAGGTAAGTACATGTTGTAACAGCGTCTGATGATGTATGCATACCTTCGTCAAAAAGGACACAGTGAATGATGTGCATGTACACACCTATGCCCACAGCAGATTTTGACTGCTGCCAGCTGTTGCAATGAATGAGGGAAAGTTAATATAATACTCAAATCAATGAATGTAAATCAGCAGCTATTTGCTGTTTAACAGCACTGTTAAAGTCACTGTACCTCACGCTATACCAAGGGGCTATGTCACCGCTGAACAGGGTCTTCTTTATGAATAATATGTACGACATCCACAGCCGATGAAAGCTGCAGTTATTCTGACAGATATCATTTGTTGTTGTCAAGTTGTTTGAAAGCACCTTGGGGAAATTCAGAGGGGGAACAGAACGGCGTGGAAAGAGATCTGGAGCACATGGTTTGAGTCAGAGTTTCTGATGAGGTGCAGCAACTAATATTTCGACATACAGCATGGAATCAGAGTGCACAACATCTCTTCACAACATGCAAAACTGTAAACTTTGCCTAAAGGGAAAAAAAAAGAAATAAATACCAAATTTGGATAATTCTATGAGGAAGTTATAGCCTTTAATTGCATGTACATATGTGCAAAATAAATAAATAAAACACATCTTACTGTGCAGAGAAGTTACACTAGTTACACTGTAGCATCTATTGTAAATTTAGCCTGCAGGTAAAACTGACCTAAATCCCCATTTTGTCATATTCCATTTTAATTTGATCCCCTTCCTTATGTTCCACTTGATGCTAACATGCAATTTGAATTTGCATTTCAACGCGAGATGTAAATGAGATTACAGTCAGATCACTGAGGCCACATCTGGAGTTGCCTGTGATCTGCATATTGAGATCTGACTGCAAACTGATTAATGCCAGGTGTAAATGCAAAGACCCATGACTGCATATGAAGCACAGTGACTGTAAAATGTATACTGGAAAGCCTGTCTTTCAAACTTGGGGAGTGAATTTTGATGTACAGAGGCAATTATCAGGCAGCAATAAAACACTACTGGTTGCATCATGGGAATTGAAGGATCCAGCATTTTTGGAGCCATCTGAGGGACAAAAAGTCAAGGTGTCCCAGCCTGTCCTAATTTGATTCTTTTTTAATCTGTCAAGCAGGCCAAAGGTGTATGGTGCATATGTGATGTCTTTGCTGACACAAATCCACAACTCACACACTGACTATTTCATTCACACCTATTTCTCTGGTTGCAGTACAACACATGCAACATTTGCATTTTGGTTGTTTCGTGTTGTTTCAGCTGACTCACCGCCGTGGTTGGGGACGGTGGCTGACCAAAATCAAACACAATATGAAGTCTGAGCATGTTCTCGTTTTAAACTACGAGCCACAAGCTCAGAATCCAAACACATAAATGTTTTCTGGGGTTTTGAGTTGGTTCTGAGCATCTTGGGTGTTAAACTGAGATCCACACACACACACACACACACACACACACACACACACACACACACACACACACACACACACACACACACACACACACAGAAGCTCATTTGTACCTCTATCCTTGTGAGAACACTCACAGACAAAATGCAGTCTCTCGCCTGTTAACCGAACTGTAATCATTATAACTAAATGCCAAACCACAAACCTGACCTAAGTACACACACACGCACACACATACACACAGGATGTGAATTCAGTGGCTTGGTCAAATCGAATACAAACTGCCGTTGAGGAGCATTTTAATATTTGATCGTACTGATTCTCATTCAGCAGCACAGGATGATAAACAAAAGTTCTCAGAGAATGCAAAGTACAAAGTAGAGGCCTAATGATCAAAATGTTTTGAAGATGTTTTAGATCCATTTTGAATAATTTGTAACTTTTACAGAAAATAAATGATATTTTCTGATTAACTGCACATCAGCATGTAATGTACGAATATGAACTTGAAGGCAACCAAGAGAAAAATTCTAACCCTTCTCGTCATGCAGTGAGCTGGAGCCTGTGTGTGTGTGTGTGTGTGTGTGTGTGTGTGTGTGTGGGGGTGTCTACCCAGTAACTTTCCACTTAAAGTCTGTAACTTTCCACCGCAGCAGAGGATCTTTCTAATGTCATGTTAACTGAATGAGTGGTGGCATGTTTGCTTGTGGCGCCTTTTAATAGCCACATACTTCACAGTATGTGAAATGTGCTTCTCATACCGTGACTTGTGGTCCATGGCATGTCCTTGCCTCAGGTCTTCTGCTTTCCTGGACAGCTTTTCGTGTTGCATTTTATTATGGATTATATATCGCAAGCTTAGATTTCTAGTGAACAACTAAAAAACAATGCATGCAGCTGGTAATGAATGCATTTTCGAAAATATGGCTGTAAATTGCAAGGAACAAGAGAACCAGTACTGAGTATGGGAGCGCATTATGTATAGTAATGAAACAAATGCATCAATGTGCTTGAAACATAACCATTTATAAGGGATCAAAATATAATTTGGAAGTACAATACTAAATCACTGGAGTTGCCCTTTAATAAAACCTACAGTCTACAGCCAGCACTTGAGGCCGTGTGAGGCTGTACTCAGAACAGTGGTGCTTTGTTGAGGGAGGTGCATAGAGACAACATGTGTGTGGTTTTAGCGCTGTTGCCTCATGGCAAGCTGGAGTTTGCATGTTCTCCCCCCGTTTGCATGGGTTTGTGCTGGGTGCAAAACCATGTAATTCAGAAACCTGTAATTCTCCTGTCGGCGCCTTTGACGAAGGCACTGGTCCCAGGGTGAATGGGTTAAATTCAGAGAATGAATATCTCTGAGGGGATCAATGAAGGATAAAAAGGATTAATCATTACAACATAATAATAATCCAATAAATTCCATTTACATAGACAGATTTTGCAGCCTCTGCAGTACTACTGACTATCAGTTAGAAATATACAATGGCCTTCCTCTGTATAGCTGAGCAGTTCTCATTCTTCTGGGTGGAAGTCATGAGTTTGGGCATTTTTACCTTGTGGCCATCCACAAGGACATGAATCTATTTGAAGAAACATAACAACCATGCACAGACATGTCAATCATGCTGACAATATGTTCATCTATATGAACAATAAACCATGCATAAGTAAAGATACTAAGAGTGTAACAAGGTTGACCTATATTAGCCTGAGTGCAGTGATTTGTTATTCTTTTGAGTGGCGCTCTTATTGGTTGGGTGTTTTGTCGGTGTACCCGTCACATGAGGTGATCGCATGGGGATGGGCTGATGGGATGCAGGTGTATTTGGGTGTGACCACCAATCTAAAGCCACTTTAACCTACACACACACTTGGCTCTGCAGGTTTGATTGAGACGTGCGGGGGAAGAAAGGAGTTAGATAATATTTAAAACAAAATAAACATAAAATGAACAAAGGACAAGTATTAATACTTCAGACAGACATTTAAATTTAAGCCTGAACACAAACCTGTGTAAACCAATTTCAGTTCGATCAATGGTGTGCTTTACAGTTTATCTTTGGTTTATCGAGTCTATTTTTTAGCGTCTGTATCCACAAGCCTTCATTCAAATGTTGCAGTGACATATGTCCATTCAAATTTCATGGGAATCTAAGCCCGAGTTGTTGAGATGGTTCAGTCTGGACCAAAGTGGTGGACAAATAACTGATGGCAGGTGAACTTACTGGGAATGTATCAACCAGGGAACATCATGCTGATGTCCCACTTAATAATACTACATGGCGTTATAATAAATAAACCCAAACTATTTTCATTTGTGTTTGTTCTCTGTAAAGCACACCAGTTCACAGAAAACCTCAAGGCACAGTGTGTAGTTTCTGAACATCACACTGTTAACAGACAATAACCCTTATGTACAGTACATATCCCGGTGGAGGCCTTTAAGTGGACCAGAACGACCAGTTTGGTCAGTGACATCAAATGAAAGCACACTGATCTTTGTAGTTCCATCCTTATTTTTATTGCATATAACAACGGTGTAAGAACTCCTTACAGTCAGATGTAGGAAGACAACGTAGGACTGGCAGCTCTGTTTTTTCCTGAGAAGATCCTCGCAAGAGAAATATCACAGAAGACACTTGGCTTGACTTAACCAGTTTTTTCTTGCATAGAATAGGTTCTAAACTTCAGTTTAATTGCACAGTGTTCAAATGCCAATAATGCAATTCTATTCGCTGTATCGATCAGAAGTCCTCCCCTTCACATCTAAATCAGGATTTGCGCCAGTTCTTAGAGATCAATACAAAAACACCATTATTCATGTTCATAAAAAATTAAACCATTTGAGTGGAGGGCACCCTCTGAGCTCTAAAAGTGTAGAAAGTAAAAAAAACATGACAGGATCTCATTAAATGCACATTTTCCCAACATATCTGCAAACCTGACCATATCCTCACCACAACAACAAAAGTGAAAACTGATATGTAGAGAAATCTGTGTATAATGTGCATGTCTTATAACAAGGTGTTCCTCTCTGACACTCTCTGATGTGATGAAAATTACAACCTTCTCAAATATAAAAAACTGAGAGGGAAAAACAAAACAGAACAAGATAATTTACAATGTAATGAAAAGGCACATTAAAGGTCATTTTAAGTCACATTCACTGTGATTTTCCATACCATGAAAGCTTCCCCAGGGCAATCACGGCAATTCAAGAACACATTACCATAACTGTACGCAACAAAAGAACATATCTATGTCACTGCCAAATAAGCATTAAAAAATTAGACCTTAAAACATCCATACGCCATATCTGTGTTAACACTTAACTATTTGCAATGACTGGATTGACATGCCAACATGTTAGCATGGAGAACATTGTCCCTACTAGTTCAAAACAGTGTTTTCGATCATATTATGTGTGATTTTTACAGAACTCCTACACAAAACTGACAGAAAATAGTCAAGAATATTGGCATTTGGCTTTTAAGGTGCTGTTACCAAAATATTAAAATGTTTATTTTGAGGCGTAATTCAGCTATTCTCTTGTGTACTTTTTATACATAGATATATCAGATTGTGGAAAATACAAAATTCCCATTCATAATTACCACTTAGATTTTTGTTGTACATGTATTGAAAAATACCACAGACTGTACAAAAAGGACTGCTGAAACAGTCCATCCTCCTGAAAACTCCACCCAAAGAGTGCCGTAAAGCAACAGTGTTGTGTTTGACACAATGGTGTTATATAGGTGAACTGCACCAAGAGCACTCACAACAAAAGTAGATACAATGGTTTACAGTGGGTAGTACAAAATACAAAAAAAAGGTTTTAAGTTGCATTTAAATACATAGACTCTTGTGCATTCCCCACTAATTAATACAACGTGGAGTAAAAATATCGCTAAAATCTCAGAGAGAAAGCACTTTTGAGAAAAGAAATCTCAACTCAGATCATACCAATCTCCATTTGGTATGAGGCATCACAGGCTGACCAGCTGCCAGTATGCAAAGCACTGGACCAATACCAAAGCCCCTGGTTAACCTCTACTTGAGTGGATCCCTTGCTATCCAGTCCTGAGACAGACAAGTGCATCTTCTTGGCAAAGTAAAGGATCGATGATGTGGTTATTAATAAAGATGAAGTGTATGCTTAGCCACAGCACATAGTGTATGTTGAGGTTCTCAAGTTTCCAGAGTTTATGAGTGAATGTCATTAAGGACATTAAAGCCATTTTTTGGTGCTGTATGGCACAGGCAAAAAGTAGTGAAAAAGTCACAGAACTAATATTTGCTCATTTCCTGAGCTTGAACAGAGCATCCCAGAGGTAACAAAACTGGTGGAATTGGTGATGACCATTCCAGCCACCACAGCATCAGTGGAAAGGATCTAGGTCTAGAAAGTCTTAAAAACCCTTTCTATGAGACATCACCATATATACAATGTAGAGAAACATTTCAGAATACACAACAAAGTACTAATTTGTACGATGAAAATAAAGCAAACGTTTTTAAATGTTCCTCATCTCTACCCCCAAATATACTTGGGTTTGTAGATCCAACTTTGCGAGGGCCCAGTGCACAAAAAGACCAAGAGAACTCTTCAATGTGTTGTCATGAGAGAAAGCATGAGTCTTCCTGTACACCATGCTCTCATTTAATTAAAAAATAAAAAAAGAAAACTGAGGGCTGGCTTATCTGGAGACCATTCCTGCTTGGAGGCTAACGGCAAACATGGCTCGATGCTATGAATTAACCAGCCTATACGGAGAAATAGAAGAAGATGAAGATCCCGACAGAGCAAATCACCACCAGTCCTACGTTCAGGATGATTCTGGTTTGTGGAGGTTCATGAAGAAGCTCATCAACAATCCTCTCCTGTTCCTGGACTGTAATGACCTGAGCTTTGGTGGGCTTCTCATGGTAGCCACAGAACCACTCTAAAGCCTTCACACACCTCCCACTCTCAACTCCTCCTCCTCCTCCAAAGCAACACTCCTCCTCCTCTTCCCCATCCTTCTCTCCTCTCTCCTCTCCCTCTTCGACCATTTTAGTGTCAGAAATCAGTGAGCGACAACCGTTCTGGATTGGATGGTGGTCCTCTACATCACTGATATGACCAATGCTTGGATGAGCATTTTCATGATCGGCATCAATGCCATTACACTCGTGTGGCTGGTCTTGCCACTTTTCTTTACCAAGCAAAGTGTTTCCATTTGCATGGTTTAGAGGCTTCAAAGCATTGATGTCTTCTAAAACTTTCTCTTTTTCTTGCTGTTTTAGCCTCTTTCTCTTGTTTAACCCCCACAGAGTAGTGGCTCTGATTTGTTCTTTTCTGGGTGGAGGAGTGCAGAGACTCACAACTACCGTCACCAAAGCTGACACCCAAAACAAGATAGCTGCCACATACATGAAATGAACATCTTTGATAAAAGATGGACGCTCATCAGGCTGGTCACAGTGAGGCTCTCGGTAAACAAATGCCAAAATCAGACGCGATGCTCCAAGGATAAACCCCACCATACCACCCCAAAAGGCACTCGTTTCATTGCAGCGATGCCACAGAACACCAAGCAAGAAGAGAGCAGCTATGGGTGGAGTCAGGTAAGCTGATACTTCCTGGATGTAATAGAACATCTGGCCTCCCTGCATCTCGATAATGACCGGCACCCAGGCGATACTGATGATCACCATGACAACCACAAACAACTTGCCAACTATCACCAGCTCCCTGGATGACACCTGCTTTCGTAGCATCTTGTAAATATCCAACGTGAATATGGTGCTTGCTGAGTTGAAGATAGAGTCCAAGTCGCTCATTAGAGCTGCAATCATGACAGCCATCATCAGACCACGGAGACCAACGGGCATCACTGACATGACAAGCCGCGGGTAAGCCATGTTGCTGCAGCCCGCTGCAGAACCGCACACTTCCATGCAGTGCTCTGGGCTGATACACGCCAACTCATCGGCAAAAAAGATCCTGGAAATCATCCCTGGAATCATGACGATAAATAAATCAGTCAGTTATCATTTAGGGAATCCCCAGGCAGGGTTTCAATTATAAATCACTCTAAATAAATAAATAATGGCTCTACCTGGGATGACGATGATGAACATAGGGAGGATTTTCAGACAGCCAGCCATGAGAGTGGATCCTTTGGCATGGGCAATGTTCTTTGCTGCCAGAACCCGCTGGACAATCACTTGATCTGCACACCAGTACCTGGAACACACAGTGAAGCCACTTACACTTAACAATTAATGTGATAATTGGACAATTACTGTAAGTACGACATTCCAGGGATGTTGGACCGTTAGCATGGTTGTTAATCTTAGAGCAAATTTCCAAACAGGCGTTATTGGATAAACTAACAACATATCTGGAATCGAAATGATTACTTTCTCCCCTGAAAACTACTAAAACTTAATGAAGTGACACATTAGTAGTTTTTAGCCTGGCTCAAAATCTCAAATGTAAAAATGTTGGATTGAATGAACAATATAAGGATTTATAGCTTAATGGATACAGTTTGCCCTGAGATCCCTACAAGTATCCCAGCAAGAAAGATCATGAATTGTCCACAGTGGGCTGGGTTTTGGTCCATTCTGGGCCTTTGATACATATCCCCTGCATTTCCTGTCTCTCTCCAGCTGCCATGAACCAATAAAGCAGAAATACCTAAAAAAAATCTTAAATAGTACAAGCTTGACACTGGTCCAATAAGAAGGGCCAGGCTAGGGTTAAGATAAATCTTCTGGGGACCATGAATACTCATAAATATAATACTGCATGGAACTAAACCAGTTAGGAAGTCAGTCTGGATGGAAAGACTTGTACCAAATAGAGGCAGGAGTCTGGCCCAGTAAGAATCCGGGCCAAGGTAGGTCTGGATCCCTTGGGCCTCGAAGGATCTTGAGAGCATGTGGCTTTGGATTGTAGTGGTGGTGGCAGGATTCAAAATACGTCAGGTTGGGTGAAGACAGCAAGATGGCAGTGATATTTGGAGTAGCCTGCATGTACTTTGCCCTCAAACCTAAAAATGATATGGCAGGACTCAGGTTAGCATGTTATAGTGTGCAGATCAAACTGTAGTTTAATTAATTACACGGCGACAGATAAAGACCTTCAAGTCCTCCCACTTTGACGAGGCTGATGCCTGTGAGGCAGAGTGCTCCGACAATCATAAGAAATGCCTGGATGGTATCTGTGTAGATGACAGCGACCAGCCCTCCAGTGACTGTCAGCAAGGCCGTCATGGCAATGAGGAAGATGATTGACAGATAGAGGTTCCACCCTAAGGATTCCTGAATGAACAAGGCTCCAGCATAGAGATCCACGGACAACTTGGTGAAGATGTACAGGACGAGAGATAACATGGCAAAATACACCTTCAGTCGCCTACCGCCGTACCGCTTCGACAGGTACTCCGGCATGGTGTAGACACCAGACTGAATATACACAGGGATAAATATCCAGCCTAACAACTGAAGTAATAATAAAGCATTTAATTCCCATGCAGCCACACTGAGCCCACTAGCAGCACCTGATCCAGCGAGTCCAATGAAATGCTCACTTCCGATGTTGCTGACAAATAGAGATGCTCCTACAGCCGCCCAATTCATGGAGCGACCAGCCAGGAAATAGCCACTAACTGTGCTCCGATTGGCCTTCCACATGGCAAGGAAGCCAATCACAAGCACCAGGATGAAGTAGATTGCTACAATGATAATGTCTGCCACTTCCATTGTGGCGGCAGTGGCCATGTTTGAGCACTTTTGTTGCTCTTTGCTCAGAGTAGCGCTGGAGTGACCAGGTGCAATATCTTTAAATCAAGTTATCACAAATGGTCCTTGTTCCTTAGGCTGAGTTAGCCTCAGCTTTGGGAATCAGTGCAGTTTGTAGCTTGACATCTTAGAAAATGGCAGCACATTGTCGGGAGCTTCAAATGTAGTTGGTCATCTGGAACCTGCGACAAACACATATGTACAAAATAAGAAAATTAATCTTTCCAAAACAATGCAAAGCATGCTGTAACCACATTTCAGACAGTTGCCTACAATTTCTAATGCTTCTATAAAGCACATGTTGATCGCAATACTTTTAGGGTCAGTGCATCTTGGATCAGCACTCAGCTGAAACATTTTCCACGAGATGACATCCATACTCTGATTACTGTTCACACCGAAGGTACTATATGTGCCAATGTGCAAAATGTAATTTGATGCTCTTTGGAAGTATGATTAAGATTCTTGTTTTGTCAACTTGCACTTTTGAGGTCATGACAGAACCGTCAATATCAAATCCACACCTCCAGTTCTGTCTCCAATCCCAAACCAAGGTAATCCTGATGACATCACTTTGAGACTTGTCAGCCACCAATGAAATTATGCAACTGATTTCAGAGGCTGGGTAGTCCCCCCCATGTCGAATTCCTTGCTCTTCATGAATTGGGTGGTTTTTGTTTATCTCCTGACTCTAAACCTGCTTTCCAAGTCTGCTCATTGCTTGTACCTTCTGCTTTAACTACTATGTGATTTGTAGTTTTTATGTTGCACAATATTGCAAAACTTTTTTTTTTTCAAATCCAAACAAATATTCAAGAAAGCTTGTGAAATTTGATCAATGAATGTTTTCTGAAATGCTGTTGTATTTTTACCTCCAGGGCTGCTGTAAGTCAGCATTTAACCTTTCTGCCAGGCCGTCCTTTAAAATCTTTGTTTAAACAGTGTCGTTAAAGGAGAATGGATTACGTAAGAAGCCTATTGCTCAATACTATCATTCTGACAGTGTCACTCCTCCAGTTTGCAGACTGGTTCGACTGAACGATGGGTGAATTAAAGAGGAGCTGTAAAGAGGTTACAGAGGATTTATTTGAATTGCCTTGAGGGAAGGACAGCTCACTACCAGAGCTGTTTTTAAGCCCTTTGGAGTAAGTCGAGATAAATGTGTAAATGTTTCAGGACATCTGTTTTGGCATGAATTTTTATTTAACCAATTTAAATTTACATTAAGGCTTAAAGTTATGCATGATTATATATAGAACAATATAACACGTCTTTGGAAAATCAAAATCTCTCCACACACTCCATTTGCTCTGTTCCAGCTCTGTGCAGGTGGCATGCAAATGTTTTTCTTGTGTTGGGAACAACAGCATCAGTCACACTTCCTCATCAGAGTACACTGGACCGACTGTATTTTATAGTACAGGTTTACTCTGGATGCTACTTGCAGTAGAGTCAATATTGATTTAAAATAATTAGTACAAGGCAAACCAACTTCTGAGGGGAATGTTGGGTAAACAGAGGTCATTTCCGGCTCATTTATAGAGTTGTATTAGAAGACAGCTGTCAAACAAGTTTTGGAGCTGCAGGGAAGTCAATTTTATTTATACATCACAAATCAAATGCACTAAAGGGGTGCTGCAGCTCTCTGACCTCAACTATCGGCAGGTCCTACAGAAGTCCCAGGCCATATTGGACTGTCCTGATCGTCCCCTGCAGAGGGGGCTTGTTCTCCAGGCTGTAGTTACAGTAAAAAAATAGACAATCTCTTTTGACTGAACAACAATTAGTAGTGTGAATTTGCACATTATAGCTGCACCAAAGTGCTTTCTGTATTTGGCAATGGTCAGCTGAATGGTCTGGAATGCTGCATTATGTGCACGTGTTTTTTAAGATGAATGTGTCTTTTTTTTTTTTTTAACACACGGCTGTAACTTCACTTTTGACTTCAACCTACACAGATATTTCCACTTACTCAATGAAAAACGCTAACCATTTATACGTAGGGCCTTTAAAACAGAAACACATGCTGTGCTTCATTACCCATATGACAATACTATTTAGCATGCCAGAAAAAGATTTAGTATTTTCCAATACATCATCACACAGAGGGAAAAGCAATGTGAGCCAGCATGACAGATCTGCCATGCTTAAGGGCCCAAAAGTACGAACTTAGCAAGCCAATCCTTGTTGCTCTATTTTAAAGCAAGCGGTCGCCTGTGTGTACCCTTGTTTAAATTTAAGGGGTATGTGGACAGTGGTAAGGGCGGTGGGACAGCTTAGGACAGGGCAGTGGAAGTTTTCCCTTATTTTCAAATCCCAGCATTTGCAGGTATGTGACTCACAATCTTCAGCCAGCAGCAGTTTTATCACATCGCACATCACACGTGGATTGCATGCGTATTTTGGAAGTGCAGTGGCAGTACGCACTAGAAGTAAAAAAGCCCAAAGTGTGCCATTTGAAATGTTTTTAACACTGCGTCCTACTGGAGTCTCAGCTGGATTTCTCAAAGTTACATAACTCCTCATAATAAAGGAGGGAGGGGCAGTGAGACTTCGAACACTACTGGTCCTGTGCACTCAGTTAATCCTTTTTTCTCTTAATATGCGTGAAATTTACATTCTCAAAGTTAGGACTTGAAGGAAAGCATGTAACTGTGATCCTGAGTCTGAATGTCCCTCTGACTATAGCAGCAATTTCTAGGACTCTTTCTCTATGATATTCTACATTCTGTGATACTCTTATGTCCATCGGTGTGTGTGTGAAAGTGAATGTGGCATGTAAAGCACTTTGAGCGGTAGGTAGTTTATGCAAAATATGTAGTTGTTGCTAGAATAACTTCTGATCTAGTATTACTGTACTACTTCGAGAGGACGTGGACAATGGCACAGTGTGGAAAGGCTATGTTTCTTATGTTACACAGATCAAATCTGTTTTTTGAACTTCCCCCCATCCTCACAACTTCTTAAAGTCTACAAGGAGCATCTTGTTGCACTTATTTGCACTTGGACATTTCTGACCATCATCTATATATCTATATATATTTATAGATATGTATTTTGTATTGGATTGACAAAAACTTATTTTAATGGTGGCAACTGCCGCCGGATAACTCTCGAGAGGATCCGCCCCAGGACATTGATCAAAATGCATGCTTCTTTGATTGTGATTTTTTTTTTTTTCTCTTTTTTTAATAGTAAAACATTTTATTGACAGTTTAAGTCGGTTGCGATCAAGCGTCCGCACTGTGCCGCTCGCTGCACGAACAAAGACGCGGTGTACGCTGGTCTGTTATGGTTTCCGGTTTCATATCGTTGGCTAGGATGGCGAAGGTAAGGCCCGCTCTACTCTGCCTCTGATTGGCCAGCACTTTGTCTTCGTTGGTTGCATTGGTTAGGTTTAACCATGAGGCGGGTCGATTTAGCTTTGAACACTGCTAATTGGTTATGGCTACGCAAAGAATATGAACGAAAGCCAATCAGCGGTAGAGTAGGGCGGGCCATACCTTCGCCATCCTAGGAAAAAACGGTCGCCCCGTCACTTTCACTATGAAACTATTTTTGAACCTTCAGAACATGTCGATTGGAAGTTCAAACAGCGACCATTCAACGTCTCAGTGTTTGCTGGGGACTGTTAATATATGTCATCCAGTTCTAAGTGGTTAAATACGCTTCAGAACGATTTTTCGACCTGATGTATTGCAGAGCCGTTAATCCCTGCTCGAAAATGAAAGGAAAAGTCTGTCGGTGTGAAAGCCACTGTTCGGACAGTCAGTATCCGCAGTCTTACCTGCCGGGCGGCTGTCTCCCTCCGTGTCTCCCAACTGCTTTGCTTGTGAACCTCGGACTGGTGATGTCTGCAGAATCCGCAGCTTCTTAACAGCAGCGGGAGCCTCCGCCCACAGCAGCGGCATCATCACCTGGGTGGAGGAAGAGCACGCGCTCGCGCTCTGATGTGCAGGTTAATATGACTAGTGTTTACTATTTGCTATCTATTTTAAATGAAGATGTAGTCTTCTTATGGATATACATTCAAAATAATGAATGTGTAATGGATAATTCTAACTAATATTAAGTGACTGCACATTACTAAATTATTTGAACCCATAAAAAAATGTTTGTCCTATGGACTTCATTATTAAATGACAATGGTCAGTGGTTTTGCCATGAAAAATAGGCTTATCGCTGTGGTTTTCATCGGAGCATGGCCAGATAAAGCCACAGGCACAGAAATGAATTTCTTTGAAGCACTTTGCACAGAAGGGGTGGCAAGACGTCGCCTACCTGAACACCAGGTAAACAAGCAGGTGGAAATGTCAATGCATGAACTGTCTCCTGTGGAGGGTATGCACTGATGTCCCTGACACAAACCTCTTCACAACCTCCTTGACACAGCTGTGAAAGGCCCCAAAACCTTTCATGATGGTTAAATGTGGACTCAAGCAGACAGTTGTTAGATGAAGGAAGAAAAGAAAATGTCTTTGATGAAATGACATTCGGTGGGTTTTCATCCACCGGTTATGATGCACAGACTCCTTGTAGTTGCTTCAAATCCATATTCAAGCATCAAAATACCTCCATGAACCTGTCAAAGGCATCACAGTCACAGCACTCCTGTTGTCCTCCATGTGTCCACATCAGCCTGGTTAATTTGTCACCTGAGGCTGCACATGCGTTGAGGTCGGCTGATGTCGCTTGGCTTCAGTTGGAGCATCTCCTCTGGTGGAAAAGCCAGGCTTTGGGCTGGGCTGGGGAAGCTGCAATCACATTAGTAGGAGAACCGATGGTCTGTCTTTTCTAAGCAAGCCATTCAGAGAGTTGTGCCTCTGCATTAGACAAAAGACAATGGATGGTGTGCCCTGAGCATAATGCATACGGTGTTGTGTAGGCAGCAGAACATCTGGATTTGTAATTCTAACTGGCAACTCCTGCTTCAATGATTAGACATATGAGCATTACAATACAGTTATGTGATGTAAGCAGCTGTTTTTCCTTCGGCCCATGTTCCAGATAGGGGGGAGTTCTGGGTTTTTACTCAGCGAAGTCAACCAGATGACTCTGTGAAACAGATTTCTTCATTTCTGACAGCTGTTCTGATAATGTGCTTGCTTTTTCAAGGGCAGCACAGCTGGATCCTGTTGTGATCTTAACCCACGCAAGGTGGACAAAACAGCAGGACTGTATTGGTTCGCATTACATTGCATGTGAATTCATGTTCTTATGTGCAGCTCATTAAGTAGTACTTTTTATCGTCGTTTTATGTGCTGCCTGTTGATCTGATGATATTAAACACTTACTTCATTAAGTTCAAAAGTCAGCACTTAAAGTAAACCAATGTTTTTTTTTTCACTTTGGGAGTAATTATACCTCGAGGACACATGTTTTTCCTGTCAGTGATCTTAATCATCCGACTTGTGACTGTGTTTGCATGAGCACACAGCTTAAACCAATGACCCCGATATTTTGCTTTTAAAAACTCAAGGTTGGATGTTTTCCCACTGGGACGAGCACGCCGTGCACACACCGCACAGACACATATATATGGATTTACACACACAAGCGTACACACTAATACCCGAGAGGCAAACACTGACAAACACACACTAAAGCACACGCACACACACTGTTACTTATAAACCCACCAGTTCACACAATGTGTGAGTCATGAGAACGTGGACACTGCCTGACTTGGCACTGTATGTGCATGCCTACACGTGCATTGTTGTTTTTATATGTTTGTGGTTCATATGCGTGCATGCAACTTTGCATTTATGTCTGTGTGACTTCATTTTATCGGGTCGCTGCACAAATGCGTGCAAAATATTGTATTCATTTGTGTCATACACTCACACACAAACACACAAATGCACACATGGTGTTTGTGTGTATTAACCATGAACAAATTATTACCCATTACTGAGACAGCAGTGACCTTGCCATGACAGGAAAGTGCTCCTTTCTGCATACACACCATGATTTTGCACTTTTCATAAACTGTAACTTTATGAAATTGACGTGGAAGCTTTCCGGGACATCATGCTGACTTTTCTTTCTATCACATCTCAACATCGCTACAAACTGTGCCACAGCGTACAGGAAAACAAGGCGTTGAT